>NW_008594313.1:0-8582 GCF_000691845.1 Merops nubicus | reverse complement strand
TTCCAAGCCTCAAACCACAACAGCCGGCTTGCCTGGTGCCGTCTGCCAAAGGCGCCGCAGGGCCTGGGGGTTTTAAAAGAGTGGTGGAGGGATCAGGGCAGGAACGTCTCCCCTTATCCTCGGTCTCACGCATTGGTGGATGAGGGCTGGATATTTCTCACTTCTCATTCTGGGGACATGATTTGTCTGAGTGAGGGCATCTCACTCCTTAGCGCCACACATCTATCTGGGTGTTTCCTTTTTTGAGCAATGACCTCCAGACCTGTGGTGTAACCTCAGTTTTATCTGGAGGGGTTTGATTGCCTGGGATGTGGACAAGCAAGTGGTGTTGCAGGCGACCCACAAGAAGTTATTCAAACCACTGTTTGAAAAGAGATGCTCGAGATGCATGAGGGGGCAAGGAATGACATTTAGCGGGAGGTGGTCTGTGGTTCCTCTTGCAAACCTGCTCATCCTAGAGCATCTGAGTGCCCAAAACAAGTCTGTTTTTCAGTCTGGCGATGGCTTGGGCTATGTGGCAGGAGCTACATGCACACTGTGAAAACAATGCTCATCTATGGTGTAGGATTTAGTGCTTGTTACTAGTTCTTCTGTCGAGGTTTTCATCAAGGTGCTTTTATGAAGAACAAGTATTATTTTAACTGTATCACTCCTGGAAAACAGACTTGTGGTATATATAGTAGCTGGATCTTGAAAAGGACTGGCAGCCCCTGACTTTCAGTTCACCCTTCTACTCTAGGAAAAATGAGCATTACAAAAAGCTCTCAATGTCATCAAGAGAACCAGGTTTGCCCTTAAGAATGCCTGAATAATCCTGAATAATAGCTCAACATATGGTCTTGCTGGAGGATGTGGGCAGGAGTTTCTTTACATTCTAATGCAAACTGCAGTTATACTTACTTAATTAGTTGTTTTGTTCCTGGACCCTAAACCTGTCTCTAGTTGACTTAAAGCTCTGCTGTGGTAAGTGCTACTGGAAGTTGTTGGTGTGTTGTTAGTCATTTAATGCTTGAAAATGCAAATCAAGGTAGCAAAAATTCCACCAAAAGTCTCTGAGATGCTGAGGCACTGAGGCTTTTTAGAGGAGTTTTACCACAGGCATTTCTCCCAAATGAATAGCCGATTCTCAGACAAACACGTACTTGAGGAAGAATAGAAATATTCTGTCTTACACCCAGCTTTTAAAAACGTGATGGGAGTGAGAAATTTTAAGTACTGGCAATGTGGACTACTCATACAAATGTAGCAGAAGTCCATTATTTGCTGCCTTGCTTTGCTAAAATTTGGACTCCTCAAATCTTATTGTCACCTGCAAATTTCAGCTTTCATTAAATTAACCACCCACCCCCACTGCCACCAAACACCCAGCATTTGTGGCTGTAGAGAATGGGATTGACAATGTCATCCAGAGAGAATTCTGAAAGAAATGCGTACTGTGCTACTTGAAACCTCATCCGATTTTTGAACAGTAGGAACTGCGATCCGTGGAGAAAAACCCCTTGTGCCTGGCAGTGACCAAGGTGGGAACAAAAGAATGCTGAGAGGCTATTTTAGAGTGTCTTTGAATTTTTTATTGAGGTGAGGGTTGGGGTTTAGACAGCAGCAGGCCCTTCAACTTCGTATGAGAGCAAGCAAGAGAAGGTTTATGGAATTTTGTCCTGTACAGGACTACACCCAAAGTCTTGACTTAGCCTGGCTTTGTCCAGGGATAAGCCTCTGAGTGACTTGCCCACCTCTTAAAGTTTCAAAATGAAGTAAAGAAATGGAGCTTTTTAGTGTATGTCTGGGCACAGATTGGTAATGACTTATGAGGAGCAACTTAACAGACTTTACTGATGTGTAATTTAGGTAATTTTGTTCCAGTTCAGGTGTCAAAATGTATCATAGAAACCAGGAAGGGGGCTTTAGAGGCCTTGAGCTAAGCATTAAAAATGTTTCTTGTATTTACAGGAGTTCTAAATGTCCAGTGTCAGGAGAATATATGAAAAGTTATGTACAGAAAGGATGGAGGCAAAGTTCCAGACGTATTACTAAAGCTGTGTGAGGCACTAGTGCCCACTGATAAAGCTGTTGGGCTACCTAGGTGGCAGTGTGGCTGCACGCAGTCTGCAGTGAAGCATGGTTCTTCAGGGTTTTGATGAGCAGCGGCTTGGAAGTTTGAAATACACGTTTTCCAAACTTAGTAAAAGGCTGAAGAGGAAAAAAAAGTCAACATAGGCTTTGTTAGGTGTTGCCTCCAGATTTATTTCCACATAATCAGACTAAAGCTCTGTGGGCCTGATTCTGCTCTTACTTGCGAGAGTTAAGGCTCATGCTGTTTCAGGTGAGAACGGCCGTGCAGAGATGGGAGGGCACTTCTTGTCCCAGCAGCTTTAGAATAATTTCTGGGTTCTTTTCTTCTTCATGGGCAAATACGTAAACTAAGGAGGCAGTTTTCAGTGACACCAAGGCCCTTCAGCAAAGCACAGAGAGAAAGAAAAGGGCGGTGCAATGTTGGTAGCTTGTGACTTGAAACCTGGGTTCTGTTACCAGTCCCCGGCTGTGACCTTGGGGAAACCACTGAGCCTCAGCTTACCTTTATTTTCCATTTGAAAATGAAGATAATGGCGTTCCTGTATCTCAAGCCTCTCAGGGGATCCAAATAGTACATCCCATGATGAGAAGATCTTGTTACAGGACCTCAGTTAGAAGTATTCGGGAATAATAAATGCGAAGGACAAAGTTTTAATGCCATTATGCCTGTTCATTGCAGCTAAATTGATCCTTATTTCTCTTCCCCACAGAGAGGACGACAACTACTCATGGAGGATTTTTATTTTCTTCCCTCAGATTTTTCAGATTTCCATTAAGCCAACAGGTCTGAATTGTATATTTTTTTCTGTGCTTCTCTTTCCCAAGTAGAGCTAAAGGCCTAACATGTCAAGGGGAGTATCTTTCTGAACTTGTGTTGGTTACTCTGGATAGTTGATTAGTGGTATCTCAAAGCTTTGTGATGGCTCTTAAATTCTTCACACAATGCTTCAAGTTCCTGGCTGGGGGACAAAACAAATGTTCTGCTATTATAGATGGACTGTCCCCTCACACACCATCAAGGGTGTAGAGCATAAAGCCTAAGTGATCTGCTCAGGATGAACTGTAGTGCAGAACAGCTGGAAATATGGAAACACAACCTAAGCACCTGGCTTCTTTTCTTACCTTTTGTCTTTATCACATGCCATCAAAGATGGAAATTCTGTTTCTCAGGAAGAATTGGGAAGCCTAAAGATCAAGCCCTGCCTCCTAGTAGTCAAGATCAGCATCCAGGGCCTGAGACAAGTACTGGAACCTGGCTGAAGGGATTTACCTTGCTTAAATCGATATTATTGCATTGATGACATCCTTGTGATGTGTCTTACTCTAAAGAGAATTTCAAAGGAACCTGCACCTCCTCTGACTAAAAGAAAAGAAAATATTTTCCCAGTCAGATGAATTCAGCTGCCTGATGCTGTAACTCCTACGAATGCTCTTAGCTCCTAGAAACCTTTTCACATTGTACTGGTGTCCCAAGAGGAATCAAGAATCTGACAGAGCGCTGCTCTGTAATGGGCCGTGGATTAGAAGTAATGAATCACTTACAGGAAACTGTCTTTGCAGGAATACAAGCCAATATTTAGCCTCCAAAACAAGTCTCAAAGTGCTTTAAAAATAATTAAAATAAAATCATCTTCTACTCTGTACTCTTAGCCTGTCCTTCAGCAACCCCTTGATGTCAGCACATGCAGCATGGAAAGAATTTTAGAAACTTTCTGTCAGAATTAAAATGTGAACTTTTCACCCTGCCTGTAAAGCACCCTCCCTTTTTCTCCCTTATTTTAGTAGCATTGCTGGTTGGTGTTTGCCTCATACTTTGCACCCAGGGTGCTAGGATGCAGCAGAAAGCTCTCTTCACTTGTGCTAGCAGCTGAACGATTTGCTGTCCTCCTGTAAGAGCAGAGGGGAAGGGGGCACTGAGAAATTCTCCTCCCCTGGCACCTGGGCTGGAACAGAACTGCTTTCTTCTGCGCCAGTATTAATCAAAGCATGAACTTGAAATTGCTCTTTTTTTTTTCTTTCTCCTCCTGCACCTTTGCTTCTGAATTGTGGTTCATCAAGTAGATTTGATTGTTTCACTTCCAAAGAGACATTAAAGCATGGAAAAGCACTTAAGGTGCATTTTCAGTTATAGCTTCATAAGGAAACTGCTCCATGAAATTTCCCAAGCCTGAAAATCTCCCTTGGTAGGCCTACTGCACTTCAGTGCCTCTAACAGACTTTTAAATATTTTGCAGTCAGATTTGTTTAAAAGAGAAAATTTATTACCTAAGGCACTAACTGTCCTTGGCCTTTCTATATCATGTGAAAAGGGCTCTAATGTGATTACTCTGCTTCAAGTCTGTCAGATAAATTGAAGGACCTTTCCCTTTTCAGCAGCCATTGGATAAGTAGCAGAAGCAAAGGTGTCTTTAATACGGGCCTTGCTCTTCTTTTCTTTTCTGTGATGCACTTAAAGGTAGCTATGTAGTGTCATATAATAGCTCAGAAGTAGTATTAGTAGAAAAATGATGTATAGTGCTTTTGGACAGGAGATGAGGACACCCACTGGAAGACTGTCTCAATACAGAAAACCATCTATCTTTCTATTTATGTTTCTTTTTTAAATGGAAGTTACTGTTCTTTCTGTGATCCAGCAGCCTGCCATTGGCAGCGGCTACCAGAGGTCCTGCTTCAGAAGTGAACGGCTTCTGTGTGGAACCCTCATCCTCTAGGACTTACACAGTGTTTCTGGAAAAACATGCAGACACATTTTAGTGTTAAACCAGACTTTCAAAGTATTTTCTGGCCCTTTATTAGAAATCTCATATCAACTTAATAATTTCATATATCTGATGATTCTCGTAGGGAATCTTGGCCTCCTTTCCACAACTGTGACCACTGTACTGTGTACCTGGTGTGATGGCAGTTGTGACCTTTACACTGTGGTCAGCGCTTAAGAAAAATGTGCTTGCTTATTTATTTTAAATAAATGTGCCTAGACCTACTTGCAGCTCTGAATTTCATACAGAAGTGAGCTGCTTTACTGATCATGCTGGTTTGGGTAACTAAGGGTAGCTTTGGGTATACTGAGGTTTTGGATTTTTTTTTTAACAGGAAAACAATATACAGAGCAATAACTTTGAAGAACAAAAGGTGGCTTTTGGAGTACTTGAGAGGCAACAAAGCTCATGTTCTCCCCAAAGTGGAGAACTGTTTGACAAACGAAGATGGGTCCCCATGAGTCCTCCTTTCATCTCTCCTGGCACCTCCTCTGCAGCAAAAAAACTTCCCCCAGAATGTATCCCCAATGGATGCAATCCCATCTCTGCCTCCCCAGGAAATGCAAGGTCACTAATGTAATCTGTGTTTCTGAGGTCACTGTGGCTTTCTGGCAGCTGAACACCTCCTGGTTGCTTTTTTTTTGGGCATGTTCAGCCTCAGTGTGATATTTTAGCATTCTGTTTCCCTTTGAAAATTTGACTTTGAGACCAACCCCAGAATTGCACTCTGTGTGGACAAGGTGTGTGGCTGGGATCAGACTGGGAGCTGACAGAGCCTTGCTTGCAAAGCCACAGTGGGTGAGGGAGCTAAATCCGTCACTAGGGCCCTGCTGCCTGTTTCTCATTGTTCCTATTGCTTTTTATTGTTCCAGGTGCTGGCAGCCCTGTGCTCAGGAAGGACTGGGAGCACTCTGTGCCAGCTGCAGCACGGGGCGGCGGACTCTTACATCCTGGTAGGATTCTGTTCGTGTTTGAAGATGCAAAGAGCAGGGAGGGCTTGGAAGGAGGGGACTGCTCTCTCTGAATGTAGTGGTTTTTTTTCCCTTGTGTGAAAATTCAACTTCATTTAAGAAAGAAGAAAAGGAATTCCTCTAAATCTAGAAAGCTTGTTTGTGCTTGTGCCTTGTGGGTGATCGGTATTGAATACTGGAGCTGCTGCCCGTTAAGTTCTCGCCCATGGTGACCATGGAGGTCCTGCATCTGAGGTTTCTGAGTCACCGTCTGTCAGTGTGGTAGCCTGACTGGAACCATTTATGCTGGGGACAGTGAGTGCCATACTCATTTCCCATTCTTGTCTTCAGCTACCTTCTGGTACAGGTTCGCTGCAAAGGCTGAAATTCTGTGATGAGCAGGAGATTTCTTATTTTTTTTTTCCTTTTTTATTTTCTTTCTCTCCAAACATCCGCTGTTGCCAAATAGACTGCCGAATCTTTGACATGGTTTTACTTTTAACATTTCCCCCTTGGCCCCACAGGCCTCGTTGCTTTATGAAGTTATGAAAATATTTGCTTGCTTAAACAAATATTGATGCTTTAATTGACTGGAGTGGGTTTTACTCCTAAATTCACCTGTTGGCAAGAGGTTCGTTCTTTTCCGTTTAACCTTTTTGTACCATTGCAGTTCATCTTGGATCATGTATTTCAGGCCCCTTCCAGAGCAGGAAAATATTCTGTTTGTACATCCAAGGTTCTTTTCCAAAGGCAGAGGTTAGTTTGAGTGAACATTACCTATTGTTTGGCTGAGGCTAAGACTGTACACACAGAATAACAGGCAATCGTGTGTGACCTGCTTAAAGGTAGATGGGTGGAAAACCATTTCTAATACCTTGAAATGGAAGAAGGTGGACTTTCTCCACTAGAAACAGGAATCAAAGTGCACACGGAGATGCTGCAGAACAGAAGGCACAAGTTAATTTGATTCCAAATTCACAACCTCCAGCACGAAGTTTAAAGGGAAAAATGTGATTGAAGACATATATTTGATAATTTCATTAACTTTTGTGAGTTGCTATAAATGAGTAAAAATTTTGAACAAGGCATAGGAAATAAAAATCCTATAATCTCCAGCCTCATAAATCAGGAGGGAAGAGGTGAGTGAAAACAAGCTTTCCCCCTGCCTCTTAACATGCTATTACACACACGTCACATTACCATGTTTTCATTAACCTGGCACAAATTGTGTGTCACATTGTCTGGCTTAAATTCTGCTTGGCATTACAGGGCAAGCCTGTAACCCTAACCCTAACCCTACAGCTTTATTAATTTCTAGACATCTTATTGTTCACATGATACTGACGGAGCCTTTTTGAACTTTCGAGTTCCCCAAGCACTTTTCCTTATTGCACATCTGAGTCAGTAATGCAGCTGGAATTCCATTTGGCTGTGCTCACGCCTGTGTCACTTGGCACACACTTACTGCTGTGTTCATGTGCCTCAGCCCCATCAATGGAATTTTGGAGTGTGGTAAAGAGGGCAGATCTAGATCCCACTGTGTGCGTTTGTGTGTGCACCTCTGTGCTGCCTACCTGGTAAAGCTTGAAACGTGAGCACAGCATGGCCTGTGTCTGTTCTGCATGCAACACTGGATGTGAAAAAGACTGCCAGAAAGAGGTGGGGTGTGTAAGCAAGGTTGTCCTTAATCTAAAAGCAACCACTATTTTTTTTAAACCATTTTGTAACCCATAATGTCTCCTTAAGTATTATTCTACATCTAATCCATATAGGCATTTCTATGTGCAAAATGAGCAGCTCACTATTCCCTTCATCCATTTATCCATGTTTGTGTGTGGAATGGCACTTCAATGTACTAGGTTCAAAGTAGACTTTAGTAAGTAAATCAGGCCATTTTAGCAAACCATTTGATCCTGGGTCCTGGAAAAGAAGCCAGCTGGGTGGATCTTGTGTTTTTGCTGAACAGTATGTACGCTTCTGGGGCAACAAGAAATGATGGACAAAATATTCACATTTACATCACAGTCTGCATTTGTTGGTATTTTCTGAGGTGAACACAACTCAGTTTAAGACAGAAGTGACCATTACATGTTAAAATGCTCACGTAGCAAGATTAAGTTCATGCCTTATTTTGGCAAAGATGCTAAATTCCATTTGTGTTGCCGTATCTTTTCCTTCTCTCATCTGACATGCAGCTGGATTGCATTTGCATGGGTGAGGGAGCAAGTCTTCAGCTTTAGATGAAAATGCTCACTGAATAGTCATGCAGGCTGCATCCTCTTTGCTCTCCCAAACTGGATACATCTTCTTTACACCTGGGTCAGGGAAATGGTCCTGTTATAAGACACTGAGAAGAGTATCATCACCCAAAATCCTTAGCAGACTGGTATCTGGAACTACAGCCCTTGCATTTGATTCCACACTGTGCTTATTTTGCTAACTGAGCTTACTTGGAAGCTAACCTAGGTCAGCTGATAAAATGCCTGCTTTAAAATTCTGTATGGACTTGTCCTTCAGTGATGAGATATGATTCTCTTCAGATTCGTGAAAACTGATTTTTATATGGTTTTCATTAGGAGGGAGCTTGAGCACCTTTTGGAGGCTATCTGCAAAAGTAATTTTTCTTATAAAAGGTTTATTATTACTAATCATAGAATGGTTTGGTTTGTAAGGGACCTTTAAAAGTCATCTACTCCAACTCCCCTACAGTAAGCAGGGCCATCTGCAATGCAATGCTCAGAGCACTGTCCAATCTGCCCTGGAATGTGTTGATGGATGTGGCTTCTACCACCTCTCTGGG
>NW_008594312.1:122826-129537 GCF_000691845.1 Merops nubicus | reverse complement strand
CCGTGCTCCCCTGCCGCCAGCGGCCCCGCGGCCTGCGCCTCCCCACAGCAGCCGCTGGCTCCCAGGGCCACCCTGCTGCCTGCCCAAGCAGTCCCTGTTTTGGTACTCTCATCTCCCATAGGTTTCTGGATTTGCTGCCACCACAACATACCACTGCAGAGATGAACAGCCAACAGAAACATGCCATTTGGGATAAACTCTTCAGCTAACGCACAAAATACACAGACTAAGCTGTAGCCATGAAGTGCTGGGGTTAAACACCCAGCCCTGAATGAGGGTGGGCATATGGATGATGCCCACAACCAGACAACAAAGACTCTCCTGACTGGTTTTCACCCAGGGTCTGGCCAGCCTTGGGTGGGCACTGATGAGGAGATCACCACCAGGTGCCCCCACCTTCCACATTAACTTGGAGTCAGGGCAAGAAGCCACCTCTGTAAGAGCTGACATTGGCTATAGTGGAATGGGGATGTCTGCCTGTAGAGTGCATATGCTGTGTGAGGGTTCTGGTTCTTGAAAGGACTCCCTGACTCTTCTTAGGAAGCGGAGTGTCCAGGATGGCACAAGATCATGAGTCTTTCTTTGGAAAAAGTCTACATAACTGGACTCCTTGCCTGGCTGGTTCCATCTCCCAGGGCATGGTTCCTTGGCCAGCTTGCTCCCTTCTACACATCCTGTGTGGTGAATGAATGTATTGACCTGTTCCTCCCTGCAGTTGTCTGGCACATTGGATCTTTGGTGTACAATGTGGCAGCAGAGGAAGGACTTCGATTGCTGGTCTGCCTCTTAATATCCTTCCAAGTTGGGCAAGAAGTCAACAGACACCTTTGCACATTCACAGCTGTCATTTCACTGAAGCTTATTCATCCTTCACTTTTTTGGGGGCTAAGTTTTTTAACAGTTCCATTTTCTCCTCCTTTCACACAACCCCATTGCTGCTTACACATGGCTTCTCCTCCTCGCCTTCCTCCTTGAGCTCCTGGAGATAGGGCTGCTCACCACAGAGACCCTCTCCCCAAGCCTTTGTCTAAATATCCCACACCACCAGGTGGGTGCAAACTAGAAACACTATCTCAGCGCCAGCAATAACTGCAAACAGATTTCCCCCCTACCCTTATGGATGGACAAAGTGAAAATACAAATTTCACTGGAATGTTACATTTTAAGCAACATGGCAAAGAGCTATGGGAAAGCAGGTTTACGGGAAGACTTTGCCCACTTACATTTTATTACTTTAAAGGGGAACTTAAATCAGAGGTAGAAGTAAATCATCTACATGTACAATACAGAAATATTGCCTACATCAAACGAAAGCAGTAACTTTATTCACTCACTTAATGGATATTTCTCATGGATAAATGTCACACAGTTCATTTGAAAAAGCAGTTCCCTAATTTTTTCACTGTAGCACTCCTAACAAGCCCTTCATTTTTATTTATTTTTTCATAAGTCAAGAGCTGAACTAAAATTTTAAATAAAACATGAAGAGACTTCACTGTGAAAGACCCTTCAGATGGAAATCATCATGAAAGTCAGGCAGTGCTTGACCTAAAATCCCTCTGTCATCTAATGAAGGTCTTAAACATCAGCTTAAAACGGGTTGGAATAGGAGAAAGCTTTCATACGCAGAAAACATTTCTGAGGTTTTTGGCTCCAAAATGCCCAAAAGCAGAGAGAGCAAGAGAGGGCTCACCAAAATCACTGAAAGACTAATCTGTGTATTGTATAAGGCTGGTTACCAAGGCATGCGAGTCCACTCTCTAACTTGTCAGAAATAGGTGAACATTATTTTATTCTTCCATAATCTACTAAAAATGAACTGCTAGCATTTCTTCAAATGTTATTTCCTTTGAAACGGTCTCAGCAGTTGTTGCTTGCCATTACTCTGTCTGCAAACCTGCCAAGGCATTACTATGATAGCCCACATTCGAGGGACGGCTCCTTTCCTCAGCCACCCATTCAGAGGCTGAGCATGTATATGGAGACCTTTCCTCTCCAAGTCCATGGGGGGCCAGGATAAGCTAAGACCAGTAAGGGCAGGAGGGCCATAACACCCAAATGCTGCATGGTGCATGAAGGAATGGGGTACAGAGGCACTTAGCTGCATGGAGCAGTGAAGACAATTCAAGTTCTTCAGTGCTCACTAACTTCACATCATGCACATTCCCTCAGATTTAGGCTGGCTTTTCAGGGCCACATGGCATGACCTGTTCATGCTTCAAGGCCTGAGAATGCAAGGCAAGAAAAAGTACAGCTGCATATTTGCAGAGGTTTACCAATTTGGGCACAGTACTGCATAAAGTGAGGAGATACCAGTGTCAAACCCAAGGCAGATGACACTGTTGGCTTAACCATAAAATTCCATTAACTTTCTCAGCTAATTTTGCTCTGGAAAAAAGCTAACATGAGACTATCTGCATTCATTACATACTATCCACAACTCAAGTATAATTCCCAAGCATAATTATGGCTGTACGTATTCCTGGGGCCATGTAAAATTGTTTTGTGGGTCAAACTGAGAAGCAGTCAGCTTTGTAAAATGCCGCTTAGACTTTCTCTTCCAAATACATAAACATTTTTAAGGCAACAAAGGCAACATCCTAAGTCATAAAGAAAACAAATTTTTCATATAAAAATTTATTTTTACCAGGTGAGGTAAACCACATGCAGAATTGGATCCACAGACATCTATTTCAGAACCAGTCAGCCCTGTTTCTCTCCCAGCAATGGAGATTGGCCAGTGAAGCTAGTCTAAGTCATTCTCCATCTCATGCTGTAAAACAGGTCAGATGAACTCACTGTAAAGGTGTCCAGTCCTCTCCAGGAATAAGAAAACAGGCTACCTCAAGTACTTAGCTCAGATGCAGAACTGTCAATATTTGTGGGAGGTGATAAATTAGAGTTGTGCAGTAGGTCATGGAAAGGGAATCTGTACGAGTGTGGAGGTTGAAGCAACAGCACAGAAGAACTTGTGATTGGCCGACCCTGGGACAGGCCGACGTGATCCCTGGGACAGGCTAGCGTGCTGACATGATCCCTGGGACAGGCTAGCGTGCTGACATGATCCCTGGGACAGGCTAGCGTGCTGACATGATCCCTGGGACAGGCTGACGTGCTGATGTGATAAGGAAGTAGAGCGGAGAACTTGCTCTGCATGGTCAGCGTGTAATTCTGCCATTCGAGGAGAGTGAGGAAACAATGAAGAGCCACCACAACCACCACAGATGTCCCGAGGACCAATTAAGATTGGCCACAACCTGCCTGTAAAAAGTATATAAATCATGTGTGTGTAAAAAATAAGAGTAATTGCCCAGTAATTGTCAAAAGGGTCTCAATCTTACCTCAGTTGTAAACAGTGTTGTACAAAGAACTGAATCAAATCAAACCCCTGGAGATAAGATTTTAATGGTTGATCGAAGCTTGCTTTGAGAAGCCTGGTCCCTGACTCACATGCACGATTTCCACAAGCTATACACCACAGTTTAGTATTTATTACTGTATGCATGCAAGTAGTAGTACAAACACTTGATCTTAACCTAAGCACCACTTTGTAAACGCACATGGTCCTCAACTCCCTTCCTATATATACAATCACTTCCAGTTCCTGTAAATGTAAAAATTTTGGCACAATTAATTATCTAAATCCATAACAGAGGCAAGAAGCACAGACCTGGAACACGGTTCCAGTTCACATGCACCTCCAACCCCAACAAGCTGAGCTCTGGCATCAGCCCAGGTGGTGGAAGCCCTCCCCAAGCGAAGTGACTGCTATGTCACAAAGGGGGCCCTCGTCTGCCCCCCCAGGTGTCGTGGGGATAGATGAGGGGTCCCTGCTCGTGGAACAGCCGAAGACACTGCGCTGCAGTGCTCCATGCTGGCAGGAGAGCGGGCTGTGGGCTCACGAATCATCCCAGCTCAGACGGGTTCGTGGACTCAACTCGGTTTGTCACCTCTACAGCATCCAGTGCTACTGAGGGCCAAAATCTCTGGAGAAAAGTTCTTCCAAATCGATATACTTGATTCTCACCCTAAATGCCTTATCTATCCCTAACACGAACCTAGAACATTTCTGAAGCCAAAGCTCATGTTACTTACACAATTTATTCAAGATTTACAACAAGAGATGGGTGGGAGAAAAAATAAATTTTATCCTTTCAAAAATATTAAATAAGGCACAAATTAATGGAAAGTTTATTTTTCATCCTCTCCTCTATTTTCATACCACCTTTCAGTCCTTTTCAGTGCATGAGTAAATAAATAACAAACTTAAACTCAAGCCTATTCAACTAGCAGCCATCTGTCCCTGTTTCATCCCTCTCAAAAGAACACGTCCAAAGATACAAAATTTAAAGCAACTTTTTCCCAGTAATCACTGAAAGACATGGTCTATCTCCAAATACATCTGAAAAAAGAGTCTGAGTTCACGTGCTACAAATGCAATAAAGAAGAGCAAGAAGATCCCTTGTGAATTAAGAACAAAAGCAAGCAATAATGCTCTCACTGAAGTATAAGTTGAGCCTAATTAAGGATATACTTGAAGTATAATATCTTACAGCCCAGAGCTTGTGGCCAAAACTATACACATGCTTGTTTGGCAGGGTGGGGCATGCACTAGCTGTTGCACTGAACACAGGTAACCCCTCAGACAGAGCCCCCATTATCACAACACACTTCACTAGCCCTACAGCACACCTCCCATAAGATTATCTCACTTAGGACCAAATAAATAATTAAGTACATTTGGCAAACTCTGCATTCTCTCCTGTTGGCAAATTGTCTGCAAGTAATTTATGCCAGTAGTCCACCCCCCCAGAGACCAATGCTGTTGCCTCAAAGCAAAGCCAAACATGACCAGGACACCAGTTATTCTCGCAGATTGGTGGTTCTGGATATTAAGGATGCCTCGAGGCACCCTGTTTTATCACATTTCAGATTACGTATCTATAAATACTGCACAAGGTTTTTAGAAACTGCTGGATTAAAAAAAAAGTGTAGTACACATGCCTCCATAAAGTAAAAGATTTTACAGGTTGGTTCTCTGTACTATGAAAAAGCATTCCCTACTCATTTCAGATTCATGTTCCTTTGCCTTCACTGTGCTCCTTGTTTGCTTACAATGAAATAACAATGAAAAGAGGGTTAACAAATAGAAAAAATTACACTTATTGATACAAATTCTTTCAATAAACTTTATCACAATGGGATTAAACCCATTCATACCCCAATAAAATGGACTTGAGCAGCTAAACTGTAATGTTTGACTTGATAAAAATGCCACAACAGTTTTGCATGCATGAAAATACAATTCCCATACGGAAAAAGTTACCTTTCATTTAAAGGGGAAAATAAAACCCAGCAACAACTCACCACCACACAAGTATATCGAAACATTCTCAGAATACAGCTGTGATTTCCATAATAGCTTCTTGTCCAAGTGTTCATTAAATCTATTTAAAATGTCAAATTTAGACTAATATCCAAACCTGACTTCTTAAACTATTCAAATTCAATACTTCACATCTTAACCCTTATTATCTCTCTTGTACTACATCATATAGCTATTGTACAAAATATCACCAGGTATCATATGTAATACCATATTTTTATTACTCCCCGTTATCAGTACTCAAAGATGGAAAACCTCACCATATGGAACCGCAGCTTGAAACACCCCATGATTACTTGGGTTTCCTCGAGAGAATCCAGTAAGTTCTAAAATTCTTTCCTTTATTGGTTTCAGGGATTTTTTTAATCCTCCTAGAAGTGAAAGCATTTTGCTTGATGGTATACTGAGAAGACTGAAGATATTAAAGGTTAATTTAGAAACTTAAGCAGTTTAAAACCCATTTGTTTTTACAAACGTGTCACGGCCTCATCAAAAACACATGGTTTTTAAACTGCTCAACAATCTCAAATTAACAGCAGAGCTTGGAGAAAACACCAACTGGAGATCACTCAAGTCAGGACTGTGCTGTAGGAAGAATAAATTTAGCCTCATGGAAGAAAGCAGCACCTGGTACTGATTTTTTGATTCAATAACTCTGGCTTTAAAACAATCATATCCTTGATACAGGGATAAAACCGATAAGAATTCCTGAACGGCGAGAGCACCAGAAGGTGAGGAAACAGACTTTGCTAAATCTTCTGCTCAAACTCCAATGCATGAGAAGCCTTCCTTATTCAGCTGCCAACAGCTTGGTGCAAGCCTCAGTTCAAGGTTCTTTTCATATTATATGACACAGTAAAGGAAACATCTGAGAACCTGGCAAGGAAGTGGGAATGATGGTTAGGAAATCTTTTGGAATTCATTCATGGAACTGCACTGGAATGACAAACCTGAACACTAGCTGGTAAACGATGAAAGTTCCTGACCAAGGAGACTCACTGTAGAAAGCTGACCTGACCCAAAGCTCTGTGGAGCTCGTGGAAAACCTCCCACTGGCTTTAGCAAGTATTGCCTGTAAAGCCATAATCTGTCATTATAAATGTGGATGACTTTTTTTACATTCTGTAAGCAGCTATTAACTCCATCTGACAAGCTCCAAACACCTGGTTTTTGATGAATTCATCTTTCTTGTCCTCCATTGTCTCATCTCTTGCCTCCTTAGTTCTTTGACATTTGAAAATTATTTTATTTCCATATATAATTCTAACTCGCAGCTGAGTAAGGAGTCAAAGAGATACAAACAAGAATGGAAAGGTTTCTAACAG
>NW_008594312.1:66432-122795 GCF_000691845.1 Merops nubicus | reverse complement strand
AAGAGTGCTTAAACAGTCATTATTTTTGAAACCAGAACAAATATGAACTCACCTCTGCAGTTCTTTGCCAATATATTAACATGTAGTGCTCCAAATCTTTAAACAAAGGCACTTAGAAATATTAACAAAGTAATCCTCAGAATACAAATTGGGACTCTAGATAAATACTTGTATCAAATCAGTGAAGTGCCATATTTAAAACAGTAATTTTAAAGTACATGAAATTCACACACATTTTTATGCACAGACACCTTTAACTGGTGTGCTTAGTATTGGATTTTTCTGAACACTCAAACTGTGAGATGCCAAGAAAAGACACATACATATTTCCAATGGCCAGAAGCAATGGCTCACACGTGGTTACCAAACAACCCAATGGCTTAGTCAGGAACAGGACAGCTCTGCCACCACCAGCTGCTGCCCTCCTGCCTTACATCCCAATGAATGACTGTGCTCAGCAGCATGCAGAACACGCCTCTGAACTGTTCCCACAAAGATTTGCTTCTTGCATGAGGTGTAAAGGTGTCCTTTCAGTGCTTGGTCATAGTCTCCAAAGCACCTTACTCTCGTTGCTCTCTTTCAGCATTCTCCAACTTGTTTACAGTTTCTCCAGATCTGGCACAACTGGTCACTCCAGCTTAGTCCTCCTGCTCACAACTATTCCATTGAGCCCATAACAGCATTTGCCTTTAATCCTTCAGCAGAAGAGCACAGTACCCAGATGCACTGTAATGCTGCTCTATAATTCCCAGATCCTTCTCACAGTACTGTCTACTTAGCTGTTCACTAATATTGATTTGCAAGTGTCTTTTTTTTCTCTAGGTGCAGCGATTGTGCACATCTCACTGATTTCAAAACAGTTTATAAACGTATAAAGTGAATGCTGAACTAAATCCTTGACATCCAAAGTGCTTGAAACTCTGAGTTTTTTTATGCAATACTCTACATTCCAGTTCAGAGTTATTAAAACACTAAACAGTCCTTAACCTAAGAGAGCTCTCAGGGACTATACTTGATCTGTCCTACTAATTTGCCAGTAAACTGCCAAAACCTAAGCAGAAAGCAGAGAGAGATCCGCAAATTCAAAGGCAAGCAAGGTCAAGAACTTTAATATATTGATAAATTCCCAGTGAAGTTCTGCACGCATGCTCTTACCTGTGAGGAAGAAACTTGAGCTTATTGCAAGGTAAGAACATACATACACACAGAAGGAACCTCACAGCAACAAGTATGCTGCTGGGTAAACAATGATGTGAAGCTGCAGCAAGTTCTTTGCTCTTCTAGTATATCTCCACAGCCAGCCCTATGCTTGCTTCATAATATTCTCACCTACACTTTATTTTAACCCAATAGTTTGTTTCTGTGACCGGAATAGGAAAGTGATGCTCAAAGTCCTACTACATACATGATACAGATCACTTGAGCAAATACATCACTGGAGTGCACTATTTCCAGTCAGCTCTTAGTAATTTCTCAGACTCCTCTGGCCAGCATTTCAGGGAGATGCTCACTCTCTGGCCTTTAGGAGAACCTTACAATTACTTCATATCTCATTTTTAAGGAACTGATCCACCTGCCAGAGACATCCTGAGAACAAATGCAGAAGTCTGAACAAGATCTCTGGAGGTCACCTGGTCCAGGCCCTCCACACAAAACAGGACAAGCTAGATCAGGTTGCCCAGGGACCACGTTCAGCCAAGGTCTGTCCACCTCCAAGGATGAAAATGCCACAACTTGTCTGAGCAGTCTGTTTTGTTCCAGAGGTGAAAACTGTTTGCCTAATATCTAACAGGCTGCTTCTTTGTTTTTTCCCTCCAGCCATAATGTGCCCATGTGAGAAGAGTCTAGCTTCACCTTCTCAATAGCCTCCCATTAAACAGATGAAGAAAGAAAGATCTTGCAGCCCCCTTACTGTTCTCTGCCTTGGGTCAGGAAAAAAAAAAAAACAAAATACACAACCCACAGAAACACCAGTCCTCTAAACCTCTGTATTCTATTTTCCAAATAATCTTACATATTAAAAATGGTTAACTGTAACTGCTAAAATATTCAGAAAGACTTGTAACACATAATGACACCAAGACCAAGAACTAAGACCACCCTTGGTTATTTACAGAGCTAAATAACTTAAAAGGAAAAACACATGAAGAGATGACCCTTTTCATAATACTTCATGTAGCTGGAAAGGGATTTTATTTACAATATTTAAATGCAGTACTGTGAAACAAACAACTTGGTTCACAGGCAATGCACCCGCTGCTGAACTGTCACTGCCTGACATCCTGCCTTATCTGCCAAATTGCTCATTAGGTTTGGCAATTTTCACCTGCGCCCCCAGTTTATATTTCAGCAGGGAATAAACATCAGTCTGCTTTAACAATCTTCTGCAGTGCGCTTCCAGCCTCTTCTCAGAAAGCATGCGGGCACACACAAAAAATGCCTTGTGTACTCTATGCTTAGAAAATAAATGCAGCTCAGCTGATGACATACAACAAGAGGAAGTTTAAGGGTGTAATAGAAAAGCAGTAAGAAAGAAAGAGCTAGCCAAGAAACAAATAAATCCACGGCTTGTGTCGACTGAATTGTGTTTTCACATTGCAAAACCATATAGGGGGTACGGGCCAGCCTTATTTTTGTTTCCACATTTAGATGGGAAGGTTCAATTTGGTGCAACCTCCCCACGCGCACAGCGCAGACTGCGTTTGTGCATGGGAAAAGAGGGAATCCAGATGAATATTACTTTTCCAGCTGGACCTGATCTAGCTAACCTTTCCCTCGCTGGGAGAGGAGCGATGGTGTGATCTATAAACAAACAAAAGGGGTAGCATGGCAACGAGAACAAAGAGAGGGAAATCTCAGCAGGCCCTTAAGCCCCTGCCTCACGGCAGAGATGCCGGCTCCGAAGAGGAGCGGCTCGGCACCCCGCGGGTGCAGGTGAGTGGTAGCAGAAGGGCACAAAGCCTCGCTTCTGCCAGCAAACTGCTGAGAAACAGAGCCCAGCTTGTGAGCAAAAAGCACCAGAGATGTAAAACAAAATGTCTAAAATGCTATAAACCAATTTCAGACGGAATACTGTTTTTCATTTGTTAGAAGTAAAATATTCACTGCCAACCCTGCAATTAGCTAGAAAATTACAATAATTACAGCAATTTTGTATCCCATCTCCAATCCAATTAATAGATATATGACCTTGTCAACATGTAATAATCAGGAACTGCATCTACCACAAAACTGGATGGGTTTTATTTGCTGAATAGAACTTACACAGTAAGAAGATAATTATTTGAAATACTGAGAATACCATTTGTATGCTATGCTTCACTTCACAAGTTATAAAGGAAATACAATAGGGATATTATTTCCATTTTCAATGTATATTTAAATTAAATTCTTGAAATAGGTATGTTTAAGATGGGATAGTATTACTGGACTGGGATTCTAAGCCTGTGGTTTGGAACATTTAAAAACAAAATATATCTGTCAACACACGGGGAAAAAAAGGAATTAGGTAGATAAGAGAACATCTCTGATTTGAGATAACATTATTTATGACAAATTGTTTCACCCATTTTAGTTTTGTGTGCTTTTATAGGAAGTGTCAAAAGATCTATCATTTGTATAATTTGTACCAATGGTTTTAAAAGTCCTCTGCATTTCTATAAGCCTTTGTATTGTAGGGTCTCAAAGCACCTTTTGGTCATTTTAGCAATCAGTGAACTAGCAAAGGATTCCATGTATTTTCCAGACTGACACTGAAGATAAGTGAGCTGTCCAATATATCACTGAGTACTATCTGTGGTATATGATTTTGATGTACTAACATCACTGTATTGTATAATACACCACATAATCACACTAAGGAGAAAATGGGTATGTATCTACCCACTCTAACCCTCCCTAAGCTGGGAAACCAGGACAGCTGTTTGCTTTACATATGGAATTGAGATATGCATTTAGCAGTGGCATACTTTAGTGACAGCAAAATGGAAGAGTCCTGAAATTCCAGTATACTTCCTTATTCTGACATAAATACTTTCCCTAATTTAATTCTGTGTTGTAATGAAGCATAGTTATAGTTTGAAAAGATACACATTCAAGTCTATGTAAGCTAAGTATCAAATGTCGTTCCCCTAATTTGACAGAAAACACTGCAGTACAAAAGCCCTCAAACTTAACACAGTGGTAACTTTTCCATTTGCGTTTTACCTGTAAACACAGGTAAATTTGTGTTTACCTGCAAACACAGATTTTATCCATAAAAAGAACACCTACAGAAAAATAATCTCTCTGGAATGACAAATAATTGTTTGATACACTGTGTCTATAGAGTATCAAAGGACTGACTGATACTAACTTCTCCTAGGGAGTTTCTGGAGTGGAGTCACTACTTCAAAAGTTCGGTGAGCAAAATAAGACACCGCACGTGAAAAAGCACAATGCTTTATCCATCATTGTCTTGTTTGCATGGAACTTTTAATAACAATGAACACTACACAGTAAATTCCGTTCTCTGATTTTTCTTCTTCATACTCAAAGATCCTGCCTGAATAAAAAATTTAATATATAATTCCTGCTTCATGGTTTTGCATCGAATGTTCCCAACATTGAAGCACACAAAATAAAGGGATGTTCCTGGCTGTTTGTTTTTTTCAAGAAGTATATTTTTGCAACACAGTATATGCACATATCAGCAGGTGTTTTTATGGAAAGGTGGCAAGCATAACCTAGCAACAGTGACAGGTTCAGTAGAAAGGGCTCCTATCTTTAGCCTCTTTTTATCCTTTCCTTCATTAAGTAGAGAAAAACTGGCAAACTGAAAATTAAACCATGCAGCAACTTCATTTGGAAGTTTTGCTGAGATTTTCAGTGCAAGGACAATTTTAAACAGGCAGCACAGAAGGAGCTTATTGCTCCTTAAAAGCAGTTTATGAATAATTTAAAACCAGAAAGGTTTGCTCACTTGGATGCAACAAGCATTTACGCAGTTTCTCAATTCTGATCAGGTTTCGATAAGGACAGATAATGAATCATTTTCCCAGCAGCCTGAATGGGTAACAGGACTTGGCATCCTCACAAATTAAGACGAAATACATCAGATATGGAGAACATTTACTTACTTGCACGAAGGACTGAAGGGGTGACCTCAATTTCACTTGTTGCTTGGTAAGGCTGAAAGGCCGATGCCGCGTTGGAGCCAAGCTCACTGCCAAAAATCTCCGGGCTTTGCGTGCCTGTCGAGCTGGCGCTTGTACCGTCACCTCCATGGTGTGGATCTTGCTCATCAAACACAGCTACAAGCTGCAAATGACAATTTAATCTACTGTTAAAAAAAAAAAAAAAACTTTCAGCAATATCCAAGTGCCACTGTAGATCAGTGTTTCATCATTTCTCCCCACCAAAGAGCACGAAAAGTATATCAGCAAAGACTCAGATCAATGCCTAGATCACAACATCATCAGCCCAAGGAAAGGCAGCCATTAATTGGATAGTACAAAGGGTCAACGGCTCTGATGGCACATGAAACCCATCACTATGAGAGACAGAATTAATGGCACCAAGTCAGGAAAGGAAGGGCCACACCTTCCCTCATCTTACCCAGAAATGCAGAAAAGTGAGCTCCACTCAATATCTGTGCGGTGGAATTTATCATCTGTGTTTTGATACCTCTAGATGCATCATTACTACAAAGTCAAATCACAAGCAAACCCGTGGTTTTATGGAATAAAAACATACAATAAGATATTGTGGTAATACACATTGAAAGCTACCGACAAATACAAAGCCACTTAAAAGTCTTATAAACACAAGTTACCATCTATTTATCTTCCACCTATTCATCTATTGTCTATAAATGTAATTTAAGTTGTGGGCTTCCCCTGCAAAATTTCTTTTGACAGATTTACAGAGATACTTCTGTATTTGTTTGCAATCAACTTTGCCAAGACAAGCCTAAGAACTCCAGCCCGATTTGAAACTTAGCCAAGTCACTAATTCAATAAAGATTTACTAAATCTGTGTTCACGTTGCAAGAGAAATGGGGAAAAAATCATGGTGGTTTTGCTACATTTGAAGTATTTTTTCAATTGTAAATGAATGCTTTTATTTGAAACAAAGAATTTATCCCAATTTATCTTTGGTGACCTACTAAAAGAGAAAAGGCCAGCTCCTAAACACATTTAATTTTAGAACTTAATTTTCAAGATGGGTAAAAAAAGTTTTATGGACAACACCATTCTGCAGCCTATAAATTAATCTATAATGTAATATTGGAAAGACATTTCCAAGAAAGCATTACATTCCTCTGTCCAGATCGGTAGGGTAAATGGAACAAATCAACTTAAACATACTCTGATCTATGCAAATTGTTTATTTTGTTAGAACATCACTTAAAGCTTCATGTAACCTAAAGGAATCAGGAAGGTAATGTTCTCCTGGTTTTTTTTCTAAAATGAATTTGATATCATCTCATCCCACAAATTTTAATATTACTCAAATCTAACTTATATAACATCAGTAAAAAAAAAAAAAAAAAAAAAATTAAAACCACAACTATAAACTCAAGGGAAAACAATTTGGGAACTCAGCTTTTTAACAAGCGTTAACTTTTTTTAACAAGTAGTTTTGAAATTGCAGAGAGTAGCAAACTTCTGCCAATAAATCCATACCTAATGCAAATTCAGGCGCTGGCATGCACAAAAGAGAAAGAACGAATTGGTAATGGGTAAAGATTCCATGCTCTCTCCACTTCTATTTGAAAGGCATGGAGCAGAAGGAATATCAGGCTGCAGCTGCAGACAGCTACAGCATATTTTTAATATACAACTCATTATTTTGTGCTTGAGAAACCTACACACTAAAGAGGTGCAACACCTAAAATGCCAGTAGCTCAGAAGTAACGGAAATTTGATTTTCTAAAACATGGTGAAACACCAATGTTTACAAAAACTGAAGCATATTTCTCAAGACAAGCACACTACCCACAATACTTCAACTATCTGTTTTATAACAAGATAATTACCAGCCTCCAGCAACTGAAAATATATAAATCCACAGGTGAAGATGTGGAAGGTATTAGAAAAAAAATATAAATGATGCATTTAAGAATTCTAGTCATGAAATAACAAATCTTTTTCTCCTTTGCATGGCATGTATCAATACAAATCCTCAAATTACATTCTGCTCCTCTGAGGCTGATTGAAAAATACTACTCCATGCATGCTGCCACAAGTATTGTATATATTTTATATATATGTAAAAAGGTATGTGCATATAAATCTTCACATATGTATGTTCTACTCTAAGTTGCCTCTAGCTTTTTGCCTGTTCCAGTCTACAACCTAGGACTTCAGAATATCTGAACACAAATGTTTCTCATTTCAAGTTTAGCTTTTGATCTTATGTATTTTTGCAGATATTTGCCATTTTGACAGCATCAAAACTTGAAAGGGTTTCAGTTCCACTAAAAAGCATATCAAGTTGTAACATATTTGCATACAACACGTGAGGAAACACAAGCCGTGTTAGTCTTCTCCAAATCTAAACAGCATTAGGAATTCAGGTTAGGAAGTCTGTTGCAAAACAATGTTACAAAGGTATGCATGTTCCTCATAATGAGCTAGAAAGTCTTCAGGATTGGAATAAACAATGTTGGATCTTCATTTCCAGGGCTTGGTATGCCACTCTGAGGATGATGAGCTCACAGGAAACAAGGGCAGCCAAAACATCTTTCACTGTACTCCAGTATGAAGTGTTCACTTCTCATTTCTCCAAAACATTTTATTTTAATCCAGGGAAATTCTTCATGGAGAGGCGTTACCAACTTTTGTACCTCTGGAGGCCTAGAAATCACACTTTGGGTACCATCTTTGCAGGAACAAGAAACAAAACAAAAACTATCTGAAGGGACACCTTATGGGTACTTAGAAGGAAGCCACACAAGTAGGTCACTGGACATATGACGTAGCCTTTGCAGCAGGAAGCCAGAGCCACAAACACTGCTCTATGCCAGGGAAAAAAATGGCCTGTCAGTGAGATGTCAGTCACGTTTAAAAGCCAAAAAGATGTTTTACTTTGGCAAAGCATGGAATACAGAATAAATTTGCTAGACTTTAAATATCGGATTTACAAAGAGAAGAGTAAACAAAGATGATTATCTTTTCTGGAAACAACACCATCTTTACTGTAGGGAGACTGCTCCCATGACGACTTTTTTTTAAGACAGAAAAAAAATAAATGAATGAAATTACCATAACCATGCACAGTGCCAGTTTTCAAATGCAAGGAACTACATTACTCCTTTCTTAACCCATTTGATGATTACTTCCAATACCTGACATGAGCTGTGCCTCCTGCTCTCTGTCCTTCAGTTTCAGATCTCAACACTTGCAGTTAGTTACCTGAGAAACTCATCATACCATCCATTCTTACACAGAAAGGGTCAACAGAATGAGCTAAACAAACCACAGCAATGCAGGAAGAAAGGAGAAAATAGTTTAACTGTTCATTATTAGATCAGTATCAGCTCTTTAAAAGATCTTCCACCAAAATTCAGTGAAAATTTCAGTCATTTGGCTTGTTTGAATGCGTATTTTTAAAAAAAGGCAACACCACAGCCAAAGATCACTTTGTCTACCTAAAATAAATTTAATAAATGATAAGCTTCATTTAGACTGGCATGTTTACATTCCTAAATAGAATAGAGCAAAACTAGTGAAAAGGAGGTTCTGATACAGATCCACATCCTTCATCAATATAAGCTGGCACGGGAAGAATCATCAGTTTGAACAAGGTAAGGATTAGGCCCCTAAAATAAATGTATTCTAGTTTTTCAAGAAAAATGAAGTTTCAAATATTCAGTAGCACTTTCAAATGTAATGACAGCAGCTTTGTTCCAATCACAACTTAAGGAAAGATGATTTCCATTTCATCAATGGAATTGGAGTAAGTGTTCAAAATGTCAATATGCATAAACTAAAATACTCCTATTTTTAAAACTACAGACCAAAATATATAAGTAATCTTATATGAATTATGAACAAAATATATTATTTTTTTAAAAAGCAACAACATTCAGTGTTTGATCAATAGCAAATTTTTCTTAATACAAAAAACTGCAGTAAAGCTCAATAATTATCCCAGTGCTAAACAGCGTAGTGATCTTTCATACATTTTAAGAGTTTTTTTTGTCTTGCCACCATCATTCTCTGATGAAAAAAAAAAAAAGGGGGTACAGTTTAAAAGCAAGCTACTAACTTGATGCTATTCTGACTGATACTCTTTTTACAGCAAAGAGAAAAAGAAGAGGAAGCCACATAATTCTTTTTGATAAATATACTAGCTCATCAAGCAAATGGGTTACAAAGAAATGATTTCATGCCCTGAGATACCAAAACAAAGTTTTACTGAGATGCCTTTGGCTTTGGGATAGGGGGAAGGTGTACCATTAGATCACTGCTTTCAGCCCTCCATAGCACATCCAACTGACTTCTCACACCAACGTGTTGTACAGAATGAATTACACACCAACCTTTAGCTTCTTCTGAGACAGCAGCATGAGCTTCTCTACTGCTCTGTCTGGGACTCAACACATCACACTAACAGGGTTATATTTACTTAAATAAAAAGCAAGAACACTGATCTATTTTAATATTGACACAGCAGCAGCAGTCTGCATTCCAACATTAATTATTACAATTTCCGTCTATTCTAAGGTAATTAAAAATTAGTAAACACATATGCAGTCTTAATTAATAGACTAGATTAAGTACTTGAATGTTAATTAACTGGATTAAAAAACTATTTGCACCAGAAAGGGTTGTTTACATTTTCCTTAAGTACTAAGACCATATAAAACAGTTCATCATTATCAACTGGTGAAATCATGTCACCTCTCTCCAGCACAAAACGACAAAACCAGAAATCTTCCACTTCACGGAGATTTACAAAGCTAGAAATTTTTACTGTATTTTTTCCCCCCGCTATGATAAGTAAAGTTGTCAAAAAGATCACTTGAATTTTGCATATTCCTAAGCATCTGTCTAAAATGTGTTAATTCTTTTGTAATATTTATCGATGAATCTGATACTGGCTCACGTGTAGCAAACAATGTTTTCAGAGTTATCCTGGCCCATACAACTTCCAGATGCGGTCTTCCTTTCACTGCCTCTATGGTCTTCTGGCATTTATGCTACACACCTTTTCCTGTAGGATGGCCATTTGGGTATAAAGCTGCCTTTCATACAAGAGATCATTTTTCAGAGCATAGCCCTTCTGAGGCAGCTCCAAGTGACAGAGCAGCTCAACACCCGCCTCTGGTGAGGTGGCCATGCTAGCAAGGACTCCGGTTCTCTGTTTATGATTAATGACTAAAGAACTTTTTCACAGGAGACTTTGGTCCTTGAAGAGAAAGATTTTGATGGTCCAAATGAGAATCTAAAATCTAAATTATCAATTAGCCTTGCCAATATATTGACACCTAACAAAGCTACTTCAAGCATCTCCTTTAAAACCAGAGGGTTAAGTCCTGCAGTCCCAATGGATGGAGATCTCTGCCTGCACACGCTTACTGACAGCCACCTGATCTGCTATCTGCAGATGTCAGAGATTTCAGTCACTCTTAGAGCATTGCCATACACTTTCAGACATATGCAGCAAGCATCTGGAAAAGAGGATAAGGAGTAGGCTGGTAGAAAATTTAAACACGAGCATCACTTCATCCTTTCCTCAGCAAAAACCTTTCCACTCTTAAGCAAGCCTGTACAGTGAGCCCACAAGGCAATGACAGAACTTACTACAAAAGTCCTCTGCAGTGAGCCCAGCCAAAGTAGACTGCAAGAGAATATAAGCAGATTTCAATAGTGACTCTTCAGGGTTGGCAAAACCCATGTTCCCCGAAGGTATCTGCCTATTACTCGGTCCATGTCACAATGCAGAACTAAGGAGCACTTGTTCAATAAGACGCAGCAGTACATCAAATTTCAGCTAATGGCACCTCAGACTCCAAAACACCCTGAAATAGAAGCTGCTTGTGAATAAATAGATGAGTAGAAGAGGAGGAAAAAACCCATATAAATTTGGGAAAACAATTAGCAAGGGAGAAGAAAATTATTAGATATGAAAGAAACTAAATATGAAATCAATTTGTAGGCTTTCTGATAACTGAACTGACTTTAACAGCCCCATGGCAGAGCCAAATTCTTATTATTCCTTGAGCTTCACTTTTCTACATGGCTCATTAAAAAAACATTTAAATGTAACTACTGTTTCAATGAACTGGCAAGAGGAGATACAGAGGAAAAAACAAAAAGAAAAAAAGAACATTTTCACAAATAGTGCACTACTGCCCACAGACATAAAAAAAAGGATAAACAGCAGCATCTAAGAGGCATTCTGTGCTACATGTGTAGCTTAAGTGTCCCCTTAACAGACTTCTAGATCACCCAACATTTTAAAAGGAGACAAAGGGCAAGCAGTTTCAATTTTAGACAAATGGTAATAGAAGAACAAAACTTTATGGTTTCAAGAAAATCCTTACCTGTCCTAATTAATCAAATTCAGTCACAAAGCCAAAACTAGCTTTTCATTAACAACTTTTCAATGTAGCTAGAAAGTAGCCAAACAACTGATATTCTTGTAATAACTTTACTGCATTATTGTTTATGGAAAAATAAGGAGGATGTTTTAAGGGTCACATTCCACTATCAAATCAACACTTTGTATTATATCATCTGTGGATTATACAGAAGTGTAAATTCATATAGAATCACAGAGTAACCTAAACCAGAAGGGACCTCTGGAGACGATCTAGTCCAAGTCTCTGTTCATATCAGGGTCAGTGAGAGGAAGTTGCTTGGGTCACGTCTAGGTGAATTTTTAATAACCCTGAGGATGGAAACTCCACAGCCTTTCCAGGCCATCTCACAGCATTTGAACACTCCTGGTTTTAAGAATTATTTTCCCTATGACAAGTTGAAACTTCCCTCGTTGCAGTTCATGTCGGTTCTCCCTCTTACTACCTCTGTGCATCTCAAAGTCTAGCTCCATTTTCACCATACCTGATAGAGAGCAGCTATATCAAGAATGACAGAATCACAGAATGGTGGGGGTTGCAAGGGACCTCTGGACACCATCTAGTCCAACGCCCCTACCAAAGCAGGTCCACCTAGAGCATGTTACACAGGTTCACTTCAAGGCAAGTTTTGAAAGCCTCCACAGAACAAGACTCCACAACCTCTCTGAGCAGCCTGTTCCAGGGCTGTGGCACCCTCACAGTACAGATGTTTCTCCTTATATTTAAGTGGAATTTCCTGTGTTCCAGTTTGCGTCCTTTGCCCCTTGTCCTGTCACTGGACAACACTGAAGAGAGTCTGGCCCCATCCTCTTGACACTCACCCTTTAGATATTTATAAGCATTGGTAAGATCCTTTCTCAGTCTTCTCTTCTCCAGACAAACAGACCCAGATCTCTCAGTCTCTCCTTGTCATAGAGATGTTCCAGTCTCCTACTCATTTTAGCCCTCTGTTGGACTCTCTCCAGTAGTTCTCCATCTCTCATAACTGGGAAGCCCAGAATTGGACACATTACTCCAGATGTGGCCTCACTAGGAGAGAGCAAAGGGGAGGAGAACTTCTCTTGATCGGCTGGTCACACTCTTCTTAACACACCCCAAGATAGCACTGGCCTTCTTTGGCTACAAGGGCACACTGCTGGCTCAATGATTCTGTCCCATAGTGCATGGCCATACAGCACCCTTGTAGGCCTCCCTTTCCCTGTGATGGTCTCTAGCACCCTAACTTAGCCTGGTGGCCTCTGGCTGGGCCAACATGGCAACGCCTTGCTTGTGATGAAGGGGCCAAAATACTCCAGAAGCAGAGAGAAATTGTCACTTCTCTCAACCTGCTGGCTACAGGCTTACTCAGATAGCACAGGATGGAGCTGGTCATCTTCACCACATGGGCACACCACTGACTCATGTTCATTGGGTTGCCCACCAGGTCTGTTCCTACCAGGCAGTGGGCACCCAGCCCACAGTGCTGCAAGGGCTTGTTCCATCCCACAGGCAGGACTCTGCATTTGCTGAACATAATCTTCCCCCCTCAAAACTCCACAATACAAAATAACTACTGCTGGAAAATACATCTCACTGAGAGTCATTCTCAAATCTGCTGACTAAGTAAACACCCTTCAATTTCAAAACGCAACATAATACATCAAGTTGAATCATATTTGCAAGATCAGAACTCATCTATGATTCAAAAGACATATTAATTTTACAGATATCTGAAAAATCTTACGCTTTCATGATTCCTTAAATCTAAGAAACTATTTTGAAGTAAATATACAAGCTTTCTATTAAAATATTGCTTTTGATTATTCATTTCCTACAGCACTTTGATCTGAGAAATTCTAGAACCAATATTAAATTGCACCCTAATCTTCTCCCAAGAGGAATTAAATGCAGTTTTAGGTACGATCCTGTAAGTTTCCAGACTACTAAATATATTCAAAATATGTTTTAATATTTTTAAATATTTAAAACATATTAATTCAATATTATATCTATTTAAAAGAATTTTTCTCTCTTATCCCCTCTATTGCTCAGCAACAGACTTAAAGCAAGCATGACTATGGCACCCTGGGAAGTAATTTGTGTATATTCTGTCTGAATTGCTTTCTACTTGACCTCCATGGGTTAAGTCAGGCTGAGGTTTAGACAAAGAAATAAGACAACAACTGAGCAGTGTTAAAAGTATTATGAGGTCTATTAGAGGTAGCTGACACTGAGCTGCCTGTCAGGTTGGCTGGATTTGCTTTCTCATGACCTCAGACCTTAAACACAGCAGACACAGTGCTTCTGCATAGCATACTGGAGGAGACTCGAGCCGTCAGCCCACATACGTGGCCCAACAGACACGAGCACGCACAGAGCACACACACACTGATCATCCTGCCAAGTCCTTCTGACCTGCACACCCAGCCGAACCTACACGGACAAGGCAAGTCTAACACCAGAGCTGGATCTTGCACTTCATCACCAGCTAATTTCCACAGCCAAAGAAAACACCTATGTTTACCATTTCCTACGGACAGACATCCCAGCAGCCCTGCTCTACATGACCAGAAGACATTGCTGATAGCAGGAAAAGTAGAAGCAGTCTACATTTTATGAAGCTGGCAGATGTGGGAAGAAGGACATTGATGCCAGGAGGTGGGCTTCTTTTCACCAGGGCATACTCACCTGTGGCAGGGACAAGTAGAAGCTCCCTTTCAGTACGTTAACTCATGCTGCTGAACGCTGCATTTCTGCTGTTAACGTTCACCATGCTAAGGAAGGCTCCACAATCAGCATGAACTAGCTACTGACCCCATCCTCCTCAATGGAGATAACAACCGAATGTGTGTCAGCTCGGTACCCACAGCTGTTAAGCTAAACCCTGGCAAAGAGCGGGCAGTGCTATCACTGCACCCTGATCTCTAGGAGGATGAGCGCAGCCATGCAAAATCCAAAAACCAGAAACACTGCAGAAGTGGTTTGATTAAGATTATGGGGCAAGAGATTCCAGAGCTTGCAACTAAACATGAAATTACTGCTAAAATGAGAGTGCAAGAATAAAGAAAATCCTCATTTATTTTAAACAACGGGGTTCTTTTAATCCTTCTCGGCAAAAAAGAAGTTTATTACACTTGAAGAGGTTTGCTTTCCTCAGTTGCTACAGTCTCTCCACATAGCAAGTGCCAAAATGCTTAATCCCATGCTTGTCTGGGCTATGAGAACATCTGTGAAACATCTCTGTCTTAAATTAAAAAGTTTTTCAATTATAGGGTTTTTATCCCTGGATTTTTGTAATGGGTTGTTTCTTCACCAGTTCTTCCTTTGAAAGCATACAGAGTATTATACTACCTTGTTATTGCCTTAAATCCTCAGTTTCTATAGAAAAGAGTTCTTCCAAAATCCTTTGTAAAAACAGCCCTCTTCTTCAAGGCTAAGGACATGCTCTGCAAAATCACTGCAACATGATCGACCATGGTATCACCTGAGGTCCCTTTGAAAAAAAGTAAGAAAAAGTGGATCTGTTTTGGCTTTAAAGAGGTGTGTAAAGAAAACATGGTATCAGAAGAGACAATGCTATGCTTGGAGAGTAGCAGGGACACACCTGAGCACGTGAATAAGCCAGTTTCTTTTCCGCCATTTTTGATCCCTCAGCACAAAGGAACATATGCAAACCATGCCGAAGGCAATGTTGCCAACATTGCTTTGGAAGCAATTTTACCTTTTCAGACTGCACTATAGAAGTCTGCCTCCTTTTCTCAGAGGACAAGGCTCAACAAGATACTCTGATTGTTCTCCGTGCAGCTGATTTTGTGGGTGTAAATGACTGCAGGTCAGCAGATTTCCAAGTCACCAGCATGGAGCAGGCAGGATTTGAGTGTTTGATTTCTGTCACAGAGGTCAGCAGTTAAGCAGTGACGCTATGCAGTAAGCAATCCAGACACTGGGTTATTAGAGGGGCTGGTGTCGCACAGCAAGATATATTGCTGAAATAAAGACGTCTTAAATCTTAACAGTTGTCTCATCTGTCATTGGAGCTGCAGCCCTTGAGTACGAAGGAAAAAAAAACATTTGAGAAACCTCCAAAAAGAGCAGGCTTTCTATTCCTCTGCTGCACAATCCAAACAGCAGCATTTAAAATCTAAGATTTTCATTTCAGCTGAGGTACAAAAAGGTACCTAGTTAGTTAAAGCATAGGCCTATCTTTGCAAGCTTATTAAACTTCAAGAAAATAGATTTTGTAAAATACAGCTCTTCATTTTATGTAGTGTGTGCTGTTCAGTGTAATTTGCATGCAAAAGCCAGGAGAATGTGATTAAAAATACCCATCTAGAGACACAGATGAAAAACTTCAAACATTTTCTGATTCCCTTCTGTTCCACTCATTATTTCAATACCTCACTACAACAAAGGAATAGATAACACTTGTCCTTGACATTAGCCTAAATTATCTTCGGTGTGCAATACAATACCTGTTAAATTAGGCTTATTTAAAATCAACTTCAAGGTCTGTTCAAAAGGTAAAACTCTGTGTACCTTTTGCCTTTTGTAGAACACTTTCTTTTTTTCACCCCCCAAGAAACTTTTCAGAGGTCTTAAAAACAACAAGACGGGGTGTTTTTTAACTAACCTCATTATCTGGTATTAAAAAACGTCAGAGAGAGACATTTACCTTTGGCATTTTAAAACAATAACATTCTTCATTTTGTGCATAATGACAAAAACAATCAGCACATCAGGCAGTAATTCATGCCTCCCCTTCTTTAAACAAGGTTCTAAAAAAATCTTAAATGCAAAGGACCGTTTGTGCCCTCCTGAGAAACATTTTATACTATTTTAAAATGCAACAATAGTGAAAACAATGCAACTTAACTTGCAGCCCATTAGGACTATCCTTATAAAACAAAGAATAAAAGGTAGGAGTCCAACAGCACCAGGCTGATGGCAAGTGACACATACCAGGAGATCCCTGCAGGTTGTCCCCTCATATGGCAACAACCCCCAGGCACAGGGCAGTTGACTCTCTACAACTATTATGTGAACCTATGCCAGAAAAGGAGCTCAGAAAGACACCCCTTAGATAAATTTTGACAGTCCAGAAAGGGAGAGAATCCCAAAGCTGCTACACTACAATTCTTCCTAAACACTGTTTCATGTTTTCTAAAACCAAAAGGATTACAGAGATCTCTGTATGAAGAAAAAATAGCCCGGTGCATCCACATCCAGATGGATATCCATCTACCACACACCAGAATCTGCTAGGAGGAGATAGGGCCTGTGCTTATTTCCCACAAAACACCAAGTTAAATGACATCTAAGCCCCAGGACTTTAAAACCTAGGCTCCCAAAGCCAAAACCATTTTCAAAATAATCTGGAGCCACTTTTTCAACAATAATTTGGTAGATAAGGTTGAAGAAAGGCACCTCACTTGTTTTCTCCCCATAAAAATCATTAGAAATCAGATGCCAACATATTTTTTAAACTATATTTTTAAAAGCTGCCAGGTAGCTTTTCAAATCTGACATCTAAATGCTTATGAAAACAAACACAAACAGGAAAAAACACAGCATGAAAACGTGAAAAGTAGGGCAAGAGGGCCTCAGAAGGAAACTAGTTGGTTAATACAACACCCATCTTCAAAATATATTCACTGGAATTCAAATGCTTTTGTTTCTGTGAAACACAGGAATGAATAACAAAGGAGATCTCTGATATCACTCTAACAATAGTTTGCACCAGTGCCTGATTCTTGACTACTTGATGCAGAAGCCTCCACTGCCTCACAGCGCTCTCCTTCCACAGGGATGCAGCACTCAAGCATTATAACCAGAGACAGGAACGTGCATAGGGACTGTTGATGGAATTATAGTCCTAAATCATTTAGTCTAAAAGCTTCAAAGACTCCAGCCTCATTTTTAAAACTCATTTTGAAAATTAGTTCTCTAAATCACTGTGGAAACTGGGACCGATGAACCTACATCACCTAGAGGAATCAAACCAACATTTTCCTTTAAAGAAGAAACCCTAAAAGAGAAATTACATTTGTATGCACAATTGTTTCAAGTTATGAAACTTAGGAACACACTACGACCATTCTTACATCTTATCTTGACTCACCCCATTTCCATGAATGCATTTTCCAACATATAATTAAATGCTACCTAGTCTGGGGAAGAAGGTCCAAGTATTGCTAAAACACACCAATATGTGGACAAGGACTGTTGTGAACTTGGAAACAGAACCCTTCCATCCTGCAGATGCCCTAATTCTCCCCCATCTCTTGTGAGCTTATCTAGCCTCTATTTCTCCTCTTTTTTTCTGGCTGAAAAGGTTTAAGTAGTTAGCACTTCATACCAGGGCAGCAGGCCTGTCTCTGAAGTGTCGATATTAAATTTCATAGTGAATTCAAATATTGTTGTAAGGTTATTAAAATCATTCATGATTTTATCTGTGCCAAATGGATCATTACACTGTCAACATTCATCTTTATTATGCAAAAATATGCAAAACTTAACATCTTTTGTTAAGCTGGCAAAACAGTACATTCAGTAGTAACTCTATTTTTCATTAAATTTTGCACAAAGCTAAAGCAAAATTTAGTTTTGCATGGAAACTGATTACCAAAGGCTCCATTCAGAAACATCACAGAAAACAAGCTGTTTGACTTTTGCAGCAAAAGATAATTTGTTTTAAACCTACCAATAAAGTCCTGTGAGAAGTGCTCACCTAAGTAACAGTGTTCTGATTCATTTATTGCTCCCTTTAACTTTTACTATTAAAAAAAAAACAAAACAAAAAAAAAAAAAAACCACCACCCCCCAACCACCCCAAAACACAAAAAAAAAAAAAAAAAACACCACAACCAAAACACAACCCCAAATATTTTGGGACCAAATATTCCCTTTAAAACACCCTTAAAAATATTAAAAAATGATGTCTCAGAGGGCCCAGCACAAATAAAAGTTGCCTTTTGTTTTCATAGCCATGAGAGGCATGTCTGCTGTCTAAGCCCTTGAAAATCAGCACGTCTGGGAGGACTTTGTTGCTGAATTTCATTTCTTGGTAAATCATACAGAAAAATACAGTCAAAGCAAATTAACTCTGTTTCTACACTTACAGCATAGTTAAGATTTTTCATTAAGTTAATGTCCATTTGAGTAAGATTTGGTGATTCTCTGCTGATTTGTGACTATTAAAAAACAAAACTATTTTGTTTTAAGATATTTCCAGCTTAAAATATTTTAAGCAAAACATAACCATAGCCAGAGGTAGCTTGAGGAAGTTTGCATTGCTTTGCCTGGCAAAGGCCGAGCACGGCCAGCTCTGGAGGGAAGGGGAGAACAGCTGGCGGCAGAGGGCGGGAAGCTGAGGGGACAATACTAACACCATGGAGAACAGCAGAGCAACTGGGGCAGTTAAGGTTGTTTGTTGTATTATCTTTAAAGGAGGGTGAGTGCTAAGATTTTTATTCTTTCTTTCAAGTGTTCTTCCATGTACGCTTCACAATCCCGCTTGATGGAAACTCTCCACAGGCTCCAAGGCTACCTCCAATCTTCCCTATTACCTTCCACTCCTCTCTAAATGTCTTCTAGCAGAAGCCAATTTGTCTGCTTTACCTCTAGTGTAAGACTCATTTCCTGGGAAGCTCCAGCCATCTTGAAATAGCTTTTCTGAGTAGCTGTCCCATTAAGTCTTCATTTAATTCTTCTTTCTTTGTATTTCTCCTGCCAGACTTAATATTTGCGATTATATGAAATTTTGGAAAACCCTTCTGGAGTACAATTTGTAGTTTGGTGCCACACAAAATAGATGCATTGCAAAAGGCTAGCACAGGTAGCTGGGTAAATTATGCTGTCAAAAGTGATTAACATTTAAAAGAACTAAACAGAAGAAGCAGATAATACCTCCAAGATCTGTTTTTAATTAAAACCTCCTTGTAATTAATATTAAAAGGCAAAGACTGAAAATCAGAGAGAGCATAGCTTCTAAAGATAATAGTTGTTAAGCTTTTCATTAGGGGTCACCTCTCCTGATGTGCAAGACCACTTTTAAATTACCTGCTTCGCTGGAGATCATTCGCTTATTAAAACAAGTCTGCCCACATAAATACAAAACAATACACATTTAATCAGAAATATTTATGCATTTGTTACTTTCTCAAATGTCCTTGCTTTAAGATAATCTTGCCCCTCACTTAGAACAAACCTTATTTCACAGTCTCTGTGACTAACTGTAGTATCCCAAATGATTTCTCTATTTTCCAAAATAATTACCAAACACTATCATCTATGTTAAAACACTAGAAGGGCATCAACGCTGAAGCCTGTAAGTAGCTAAAATGAATAGTGCGTACGAGGAAAGTCTAACGTGCGCAGCCTTTGCACATAAATCAAACTGCCTTATGCATTCTGACAGCTCCATCTAGCCACAGCTCCACAAAAGTCACTTCATCCCTGGCAGAATGAATTAATTTACATTCAGCACGCACCAGCTATTACAAAAGCTCTTGTGGTTCAAAAGTGTCATTTCCAGAATGACTTTACTGTTGTTTAACATTAGATTAACACTTTCACTATCATATCTGTGCTTCAGGTTACTTGGGTCTCAGAGAAACACAGGATCACAAAAGTCATGTCTTTAAAGGTCCAAAAATTAGAGCATCTGGATAACATCACTAACAGACGCTGGGATCACAACTTGGCAGGAATTCTTGAGATGGGAAACTCAAATGTCCTGGGGAGAGTACAGAGCAAAATGGGATATAAAATAAAAATGCCAAGCGCGCGTTGGCGGAGCGGGAGAGAGGCAAGGCACAGGACGTGCACACGTCTGATGGAGCGGATGAGCAACAGTAAATACAAACTACTCGGCTGCCAGAAGCAGGGGGAAGGGAGGGGAAGCCTCTTCACTGTGAAACCCCAGCACCACCAGTGTACAAATCCAGAGCTCATGGAGCAGCCTGCTCCCTACCTGTGGGGTGAGGGCAGCACCACCGCAGGGCTGCTGCTACCGGACTCCCCCAGCTACGCCCCTGTGCTAAGGCTGCAGCATGGTCAGTGAGGAGGGTACATGGCAAAAGATAGGTAATTTTTCCTCTTCCATTCATCACCAACAGCTCCAATAACCTGAGATTCCCCTTTCTGTATATACTGAGGCACTGCATGCACTAGGAAATTAATATACCTTTCCCTGGAAAGCTAACTAGCTCTAAACTTCCTGCTCTAAGAGTGTGTGTGTATATATACAGTCTAAAAATACTAAAATTATTTGAGGAAATAAACACTCATTTCCTTACATATTCTTCTTTCTGTCTACAATGCCAAACACTGTTGATTTGGCTGGTAGGCTCTTTACAAGTGACCCAAGTCTGAGATACGCAGAATGACTATAACATCTTCTATGAAATCAAAAACCACCGCATGGTACTAAAATACACTTTGCTTAACCCTAACTTTGGGCACACAAGTTCGAAAGCACTGGCCTGCTGCTGTATGGTGTTAACAGACGACTAGGCAATGTACCTCCTTGCTATCTTATGATAGTGCTTTTGAGAAGGTGGCAAATGGCTGAAAAAGTAGGGGTTTTTGGTATTTTGAGTTGTGCCTAATGCAATTTATAGATCAGTGATAAAGCATACTGCCGTTAAGCTGATCTACATTAAAATTTCAAATGCTGCTCGTTTACCAAGAATATTCCGAGGTACAAATCCTACGCTAAGTCCCTTAAAACTCCAACTGATAAATCCTCAAGTTTCAAATATGTAATAGTTCCATTTCACACCTACCTTCAGAATAACTAATGTGGAGAAAAAGGGGATTAGTCCTCAGAGGTGGACTTTTGCCACTACCGAAAAATGCAAACAGGAAAAGTAAATCTGTCACGCTGCTGTGCTCGTACCAGGACACACACAGGCGTCTGCCCCAGCCAGCAGCACTATGCAGCCACGGGTGTCAAAGCTCAGTCCAAACTGGACTAAATTCCCTCAGAAATCACACAGGAGAAAACACAGCTCCCGTTACATGCCAGAGCAAATGCTCCTTCAACCTGGTAGCGGCAAGCTGCAGCGAGCAAAGAGAAGCCAACAGGTGGAGAGAAGAAGGGCTGCACGTCCCCCCAGCTGACTCTGCCCACACTGCCAGCCACACAGCTGTCTTTCAAAACTAACCTCAATAACAAAACCACAAATTCCATGTGCAGAGAAAGGAAAAAAGCTCAAAATGCCTAACTCTTCCACAAACATGCATCCAATATTAAGGACACGAAAGCAGAAATGCTACTAGAGCTTGAGAAAAAAAGCGTAACTGACTGGAGCACTATTTCACTGCACTCCAAAGATGGATTGACTACTTCTTATTCCTACTAACCACCCCACCTGGGATGTTTTGGTACAGATATTTCTGAGGTGGGGAAGGTGGCACTGAGTGTTTCTGAGGATGGTTTTAGCCCCCAGATTAAATAAACAACTTCATCAGAAAGGCAAATGCCACCTTGACTGTCTCAGTCATCCCTTCATATTCACACGTAATGGAGAGGTAAGAGGAAAAGAGAAAAAAAAAAAGAAAAACTAGAAGGGAAAGACAAGTTACACTGTACTGGAACGTGATTAAAAAAGATTTATTGCACATGTCATTTCTAATTTGACACTGATAGCTTAACACTGTTCAATATGGATGTTTTAGAATCTCAGATGCCTGTTCAAAGGCTGTACCCTCAACACCACCCAGAGACAAGTAGAAAATAAGCACACGTGCATTTTCATAAGGCAAGAAGAGGGTAAGCATCTGTATAAAACGGAGATGTATTGTGGCTCCATGCACCAGTCAGTGGATGGGTAATGAACTTTTTCCTCTGAAAGCTTTTATACTGATGGCATTAAAAGGTAACAAGGGCACATTCAAAGCAGGCCTTCCCCTCCATGGTGGGATTTAGCAGTCATTAATTTATAGCTGAAATTCAGAGAATGACTTGTGCTGAAGAGGAGGCATGATAGTTGTTTCTTCTGAGGCCAATTAATTCTGCCTCCAAAAAAGCTACTGTGGCTACCCTCCTCCCACTCCCCCACTGCTGCCAGAAAGCTGCAATCTTTATATACCTTTCTGTTCATTCTTCATCTGTTGCCCTGCATGAAGGAAGTTTATTTTATGAGTTTATTTTGGGTCTGTTATCAGCTATATTCCTTCAGTTCTAATTTAGCAAATTGTATACTGAAGATGCCCAGGCAGATCCCATCAAGGTTTTGCTATGTGAAGTATCCTCTGAGAAAACAACTGAGTACTATCACTCTTGTTTTCCAACACTCCCTCCCACAGGCAAACTTTAGCTCCACTTGGAGCTATTTATATGTGCTGGTCCCACTCCACTCCCACCCCTAAAACTCACGGCTGAGTAAAAGGCTTTCTTTGAGCATCCAAATGCCTACAGTCAGGGAGCAGCTGGTGAAGCTACTCATAACTTGGAGAAAAAGCTGTGGCCCTACTGTGAATCACTGCAGAGCTGAAGCACCAGGTGCTCAAGAGGACAAGTGTTCTCAAGAACTCAGTTCAGTGTTTTGCATTGCTCCCCTGAGCAAGAACATAGCGCATGTCCTGGCATGACACACCTCGATGCTTCCCAAAACACGTCCTGAGGCCATGGTACCTGCCCAGGCCCAAAGGACGTGCACAGCCTGCACGAGGAGGAGGAGGAGGAGGAGGTTGCTCCCACCATCAGCTGATCGCACAGAAGTAGAGAACCACAGGGAATGGTGGGTGAAGAAATGCAAAGCGTGTTCATCTTTCAAAAGCATGTAACAGCTTGGATCAGTTCCCCAGCCCCTCCAAAACAAAGCAAATATAACTTTTGAGGCCTGGGAGCAAAAGCAATAAACAGTTCAGTATAGGCTGCTCTAAATACTGCATTGGAAGTACATTAGAATCTAATTGACACTTTGCTGATTCTTATAATTCCACTTAAAACCAAAGTACTTTTCCATTCAACCTTCAGCACACATTTCCTAGGAGTAAGCCCTGAATTTGAGCTTTTATGTTCAGAAACAATTACAATGCAATTTTAGAACACGTTCTAAATTCTGTGAAATACAACTATATTGAAAGAGACAAAATAATTAAGGATATTTAACAATTGCCTTTTCACTGTATTCACTTTTATCCTAGAAAACCAGTAATATGAAAGAATTTTTAAAAAAAAAACAAAACCCAGTGCGTACAGAAACTACCAGAATCCATTAAAAAAAAAATTAATGTAACCAGACTTGCCCAGAGTGCTGAATTCTTTTTTATAAAATCTTGAAATAAATACAGCAGAAGTAAACATTTCAGTACAATTGAGTATAAGATTCCCAGAGCTTTTATAATTCAAAACCCTAAGATTACCAAAAAAAAAAAAAAAAAAACACAAAACACACAGTCACTCAAATTAAGGCACTCAATTTGCAATTCATTCTCATGAGAAACAGCCATTCAAACCAATTTTTTTACTTTATAGCCTTAAAATAAGAAAGGCTTTTGTTTTTTAATTGATTCATAAAAAGTCCAGTATATCTTATGTGCAAGTAGGTCAGGTGGAAACATCTCAAACTGATTTGATAAAGACTGTAGATCTTTAAATTCCTCTTTTAAGGTTAACTTGCAGAGCAGAGTCAGAGAAGGAAACAGCTACAGGTTTCAGTGTTGGCAAAGGCACTTGGTTGTGAAACCTGAAGGAATGCTTCTGCTTCTTCCTTCCTCTAATCCCTAAATTACTGACTTTGGATCATGTCTCATTTTCTGTCCCCTTTGGTAATAAAATAATTTAAGACCAATTATCAAATTTGAGATTAAAGATTTCAGATTAATGTCAACTATACTGCTCCCTAAAACATGGAAATTGGTTGGTTAAAAATCCAGAACTGCAACTCTGTCCACCACAACCACTGAAGTTCAGCATGGGGCAACTCTTCTGGAGAAGGCCTATGCAATATGGAGCCAGTGGGCAGCAGGGAGCCTACAGCTAAGAGAGTACACATACTAGTTGGCCACAGCTTTTGGTTGTGGCTTCTTAACCAACAGGAGCCTTCTGACCACCCAGGGAAAGGGTAGGAGGCTCACACGTTTCCACTGTGCAGAGATTTATTTGCCAACATTTCCTTCAAAACCAAAAAAAGGAGAGGTGGCCAACATCAGGACAAGCAGGGCCACCACAGCAGAAGACAGGAGGGCTGCCTGTAGGACACATCATCAAAGGCTACTGTTGGTAAATGGTGGTCCTGTGTAAGCCCCTGCTCATATCTTTTTACCAAGATCTGATTCATCAAATAAGAAAACAAAGACTATACATAAAATTTTACTTTCTGTGTTATTTATCTGCAACAGGCACTGACTGCCGCTGGCTACAAGCTAATATGTTTCATACACTTTAAAGATACCAGTTATGACTATATTCAGGGTATACTGCTTCAGCAAGACTCTCCTGCCAGAACCCATTTTCCAATGCCAGCTAAACCTCAAGCAGTGGCAATTCACATATATTCTGTAAAATGTTTTTCTGATACCCCAAAGTCTGGAATTTCACAAGCCTGTTAGCAGAGCAGCTAGCCAGCAAGGAGCACCAAGTACTAAATTGCTTGGCACCTATTCAGCAGCCATACTTCCTACAACCTGTGCACCAAACAGTCTTCTACAAACTCAGCTTGTTCCATTCAGATCCTGTCATGCAGCACCACTTAACTTTGTAAATTGACTTGAAGATTAAATCATTTAAAAATTGACTGAAATTCATCTTTCAATATTTTTCCTGAAGAAATGTTGCTTAATTTCAGGCAAGAGTCTTAGACTCTTGTTTTGAGAAGCTGGCCTCTGCATACAGGCAGGGAATTCAGCGTGCCCAATGCTGAATGGCTCTCTGGAGGGGTGTAGTTGTCTTCCACTAGCTGTACAGACATGATGATAACCAGCTCAACTTCAGCACAAATCATATCCCTAAAATTAGACCATAAATACCCATCTGTGTTACTCAACTGCAGAGGTATTTGAGAAATGGAAAGCAGCAGATAAAAAAAAAAGCACTGTAAAATTCCACTAACGAGCAGTACTTCCAATTATTAAACTATTAGATGTTAACAAATATGGGAACTGCCACCAGATAACATTTACGTCATACAAGGAACATTAACTCTACAGAACATATGTTCAAGGGCAAACAACCATAGTAACATAACACGCTGTGCATCATCTTAACCACGTGGACTAAATCAAGGAACAACTGACTAAAAGGCTACAAAAATGTAATTTATGAGCCTGACATGGCCACTAATACAGTGTTCACCAGTTTCTTTCCAGACCAAGGCTAATGTTTTAAAGCTAATCTGCAAGCAAGAAACAAAAGGTTATGACGTGCTCATAACACCATGCATTCCACGATCAAATTTGTATTTTGAAGCAGTAATTCAGACTGCATCAGAACGACACAGTAGGTCATTTTCACTTCTTTGACTCAGCAATCTAATGAGAGTTGACTGTCCTCAAGTAGAAAATGAATAGGCTCCTGAAAAAATTTGGATGGTCAGACATCTTTACTCTTGTTTACATGAAAAGATCTTAGATTATCTTGACAAGTGTCCAGCTGCATTAGTCACACAGGCAATCAGTCAAGTGTTTATTGGTGTCACACAGAAGACTATATGGAAAGCTACAGAATCATTTTAATTACAACACTGAAAGGAAGTTAGGAAAAATTCCTGTTAAAAGTACTCAGAATCCCCAAACCACATACATGACATATGTAACTATAATCACTGACTGACTGCAGGTCCTAGTGTGACCCACAGAGGTACTAACCCTCAGGAATTATATTCAGTCTAGACAAAAGCTGAAAATAATAAGGGGCTGCTTGCCCCACTTTCCCTGAAATTGTCCCCAAGCAGAGAATAAATTGATGATTTGAATTTTAGCCACTGAGCCTCACACTACTCTTGGCTGAAACTGCCCCTTTCAGGCATTTACAAGGAATGAGCCTTGTTTTTGTTTGCAGGTCATTTTAGACAATCTAGTAATGCAACCAAGTATCATTCTGGATTCCTCAGTGAGTAACCCCACTCAGCATCCCTGTTACACTCTGACGATCAATCAGGAAAGAATTTCTTATCTTAACTAGGGCAGAGCTGCCACCACAGGCCTTTGGGAGACATAAAAGGGGACTGTAGAAGCGGGTGGCTGTTTAGATTCAGGATTCCAGATCTGTCTGTCCATTATTAATGACCCATCTATTTTGTTCTTGTGAAATATGAATCTTTTCAAACACTTTGAAATCCCATGCAGAGGTAATTTTCCACTAAAGACTTAGCGGTCAAAAGTATTAGATTAGTTAGATGACTGAGGATTCAGGCAGCTGAGAGTGACAAAAAGCAAAGCAATATACACGGGCAGCAGTTCCCTTCCCCATGCCATTGCCACGAGGCAAGAAAGCAGGAACATATTCCAACACTGTGAACTGGAGAATGAAAAAAAAAAAAAACCAAAAGAAAAATCAGGATAAACAAACATAGGCTGCATTCCCCACGTACCACCACCCAGCGAGCAGTGAGCCGGACACGTCGGCCTTACTGCCACAGTGCTGTGCCCAGCGTGGAGATGCAGCTATGGCCCTTGAAACAGAGCTGCTCGAGTCTCTGCACGCCTCCACACATATGCCAGCTACTCTTGGAGCCTCAGGATGAATTATTCCTCATCCCCACGTCAGGCTGCTCAGAGTTTGCAGCATGCTAAATAGGCTTAGTATGCCTATGCAGCCACCACTTGTTACACACAGGGTTGGGCTGGAATCAGCCAGTTTTTCTACATCAGATGTCCGAGAAAGTATACTCCCCTGTTACAGGCTACACTTCACCACAGACTTTTCATTAGAGTTTAAATCTCCTATAACATAGATGGGGAAAGGCTCAAACCTCTAAAAGTAAAGGAAACCGAGAAGCACCTCAAGTGTCCGTATTTCCAGAACGAGCCCATGTCCCTGTTCCCAAAAAGCCATGGCTGGGTTTGTTTTGGGTTGGTTTATATAATCCCCAAGGAATACCAGTGTCAGTTTAACCAACAACTTGCAATGTACCACTACAAATGAATATATCGCTTTTATTTTCCCTAGAATCAACTTAACTAGCTCTCATTCATTTCATATCACTTCAGACAGTTAAAGTATTCTCTTCTCACTGGACAGAGAATGAACACATTATCTGTCCATCTTACAGGGCCCCTGACAGCCACACAGAGCATGGTTATTACTGTCAGAACTCAAACAAAATATTCTGAACATGTCAAGAAGTTATTAGCCTGATATTCATAAGACAAGCTAGAAATATAAAAGCTAAGGAAAAATATTTTCCCTACTTTCCTAGGATTTTGTGGGAAAATTATGTTTTCCTTTTTGGCTTGTTGAATTAGGTTTAGGTTGTGGTTTGTCTTTTTTTGAGTGTGTTATCTTAACTGTTTCATAAGAGACCCAGGATATTTTTTTTACGCAAAATCCCAATAAATAAGTGAGAATTTTTTTCTTAGAAAAAATCTACAATATTTTCTTAAAATTTGTATCTTAAATTATACATACTAAATCAACCAGTTAATGTCATTTCAGTGCAAGCTACATTCACACCAAGTAAGATTTGTGATATAATAGCTAACTCTAGAAGCAGTATGCAAAAGCAGTCACCCTTCAAATCTCTTTTTGGCTGCAGTTAAAAAAAAAGCCAACATCAATAAAAAAATACTATGGCTGACATGTTGATGTATAAAGATTACTTTAACTAGTTTCACCTATAATAAGACAGCACAATCTACTCCACATAATAACTGGCAAGTACAGAACCATAAGTGTAACAGTGAAGGAAAGGAAAGGGAAATATTTTTTTCCTGAATGCTCCAGCGGTGGTAAAAGTTGGAAACTGAAGATCAGTGAGGTCCCACCTCTCCCAGAACACTACTGGGAGGAGAACTGCACTGAAAATTGTACTTCTTACAACTTTAGAGGTAGAGAGCATCCAGTATGGTATGGGGTCAATCTCACTGTAACCAGCTCTCAGTGACTAGTGCCAGGCAGCCCCCATCACTCGTGTTGCAGTCAGCAGCTGCCAAAATCACATTTGTCTCCAAAGGGTTTCTCTGAGCATCCTCACTTTCTAAAGTCATCCAGAGGGATCAATACTGTTTGATGATGAACTCACATCCCTAGATAGCATGCACATAAAAATGGCATTAAAACAAATTAACTATGTAATAGCATTCAGCAGCAGGCCATTTTGACATTTGAGCAGATAAGTCCACTGATACTTTCTATTTACATTAAAGACACAGTTAAGCCCATGTGGAAAAGCAATTCTCAAATGTTGCTAGAAAATCAGGAGCAGCAGGGGGGGAGAGAATTAAAACGAAAAAAAATAAATAAATAAAAAATACACATTTACTAAATAGTTTTTTTTTAAAAAAACATCTCTTCCCTCCCAAAAAAAAAACACCCACCAAAGCACACAGCTGTACTGGGTCTGCCCACCCCAGTATTCTGCCTCTAACAACCTTCCACGGCAGATGCCAGAAGAACAGGGGAAGTAATAACCCCTTTACCTCCGTTCTCGAGTGACTTGCAGCTCAGGGACATCTGAAGCCGCACACACTATCTCTCTGTTTAGACTGTTTAGGCCCAAATTAAATATATATTTGTAATACAAGTATTTTATATAAATATTTTGAAAATTATCTAAATCCAGATTATTGGATTTAGTGGTACTTATGCCACATGTTCAGACTTGATCATAACTGCTCTTTTCAAGCAGTGCATTTCAAAGCAAAACTTCCAAATTACAAACATAAGTTTTTCTCTGTTTTTTTCTACAACCATTTGTATCAAGTTGATCCATACAAACCTCAAAATAAATTCTGAATGAGCCTGGACATTCGGCAGGCATGGTAACCTCAGGAAAAAATCCTAAAACCCTTATTTAGTTCTAAAAGACTTCACTGTATTTCTTTTCAAAGAGAAAGACTATTTATTTATACCAATGAAGTAATTTTTAAAACTGCATTCATGTCCTTTCTGGGTTACCAGAATTCTGAAAGAATCCTGGATAACAGCTTCTGACAGGGTGAGAACTGGTATTATCAGCCAGATGCAACAGTCATTCGAAGGAATTTAAAAATTCACAATATCTGCGTTTTAATACAGTCAATTCTGGTTCTGTAACAATACAAGAGAATTCATATGCAACCTCATTTTCTCATAATGCAGAGAAAAACCTTTTACATATATCAAAGTACTTTGAAAATAAGGTTTACACGTTCACTTTCTAGGATATGATTATGAGTCATTCTCTAAAACCCAGAAGTTCTGGTATCATATTTGCATCATGATTTTTAAGCCAGGAACTTCATCATATGTATTACAGTTGCCATTTTTATAGGTCTACATTGCCACAAAAAGGAGCAGGGAGAGACAGTAACCAAGTAAGAATCCCAAACACCAAATTGTTTATTTTCCCACAACAGCAGTTTTGGAAAACTTAAAATCTTACTCAAGATCAAGTAAAAATTGCTGAAGTAAAATGATATAGACAAATTTGTAAGTCTATTGGAAAAGTAGACTTTGATTTAGTGTTTCAGAAAATTTCATAGTGAGATGAAATACCAGTATTTATTCCATTAAGTTCTGATTTTTTCTTTTCATCATAATTAAACCTTTCCACAAAATCCTATTTGTGACTGGTATTTATTACAGTACTTTTTTCTTTTTTTAAACAATTTTCAATACTTAGTAACTAAATCTATCAGAAGGCAACTACAAAGCATACATACAATAGTAATTTCTGTGGTCCTTGTCAGAGGCCATTATCTCTGTGAAAGCCATCTTGGATGAGAATCTATAGGTTTTATAATGTCTCATTTTATGAAACATAAGCATACTATCTAAACAGCATCTTACAGCCTATTTGAAAGTGAGTTATCCCAGTTACTTAATTCAACCATTGATATAATTAATTTTGATGTACCTCTCTCTCAGGGATTTTAATGAGCCAAGTCAGGAAAATCCAAATTAAATTAAAGAAACGTAAACTGGATCTCAGAAGCTGGTAAGTAATGATGTTAACAATATTTCCCCAATACTACCTAGAAATTACACATAATCATTTTGAAAATGCAGTCAGTTCTTTAAGAAACATGGATGTTACTCTATGATTCCTAGAAATATTTTTTATTTTTGATATTTTTGATTCAACTAAGGGCATTCAACAATAAGACACAATAAGTGGTTTTGCTTCTACATTATGCACCTACCTCTCCTACTGATGAGCATACAACATAGTGTTGGGTCCTAAAGCTCTACGGAGGGAAATGAGGACTTTTATTTCCAGACCTCCTCATATCCCCAGGTGAAGTGATATGCCTCTCGTATGGGACTGGCATGCTCACAGCTATGACAGCCTCCTCCACTGCAGGCTTCTTCAAAGAAGAAAGAGGGACAGCTTAAGAACCTGGAGAAGCAAAATCCAGGCCCAAGAAAGTGGCAATTACAAACAGTGTCACTGCATAAAAGCATACACTGAAGAAAAATAGATCCAAGGACACAACGGTGTGAGAATACAGTAAAACCTATTTTCAGCAGACTATTTTCACAGTCAGTTGCAATTCATGTCTTTACCCCAAACCTTACACATGAAAAGCAAAAAACGCAAAACAAGTAAGATATTACCAGCCCAGAATGTAATCAGGGTGGCCTCACATTACCTGTGTACAATTAATAAACTGACTTGCTTCAAATCTATCTTATATTTACAGAGAATGTTCATTCCACCCAGACAGCATCTCCACACGACCAAGAAGAGGGTCTATAAAACTACACTGTGTTTCAGAAGGCAGGGCAGATACAGGAACATTAAAAATCTGATAAATCTATCTTAGCAGAGCAGCATGACAGATATCAATTTTATTCTATAACCTAATAAAATAGTCTCTTTTGTCCCTCCCACCAGAATATTATTATAATTAAAAGTAGATCTACTTGCAAATATCAAAGGATGAGAGCACTCATTGGTCTGTATCAAAGAGTAGCCTCTGTGCAGACAGTGATCCCCACACAACACCAAGCTGCACCTACAGCTGAGGCAAGTTCCTCATACTGGGTGCTCCCTAGCTTCCCACTCATGCCCTCGGGACACAGAGGTGACTACTGCACACAGTCTAATGGTACAATAAATGAATCAGCACCAGTAAGTTCCTCACCTGAAAAATAAGACAGAGTTTGGTTTCAAAAGGGTATTCAGGCTTCAGAGAGGTCTATGAGGAATAATGCCATCAACATTTCTCAAAAGCCTTTGGCAGAGCAGCAGGAACACGACCCTGCATTTCCTTAGTGGCTAGCTGTTTGCAAGACCAATTCGAAGATACTAGCTAGACTTTTTATCTGCCAACCTGTATGTCTGTGGAGAGCACACCCTGCGCGGCCTACACAGCTCCCACAGGCACACAGAAGCTGCAGGAGCAGCAAGAGCATGTGGTCACCCAGCACTGTACCCCCACAAGAGTTTTCTAGCTATTTCAAAGAAAGAATACCAATGTAAAGACAACAAAAAATATGATTCACAAGGAAAGAATTGGCATGGTCCTTGCAACAAGTCTTTCTGCAGCGCCCAGGATGCGAGGATTCAAAAGGCAAGCATCATGGATCTCCTTCACTGGTCACCTGGTGTATGAGGCCCCTGTGAGGAAACAAAGGCTGCCCAAGCTGAAAGTTTGGTTTCCCTGAATAACACACCTCTTACATACTCCTCCTTTCTGAAATGCCAAGGAAAATTTTTCCTACAAAAATATAGACAATGACAAGCATCTTCAGCCAGAGAGCTAAGCATGATGTACTTATCCTTTCTGGAAATGTCTAACTTGTGTAGAGGGTTAAGCAGATGCAAATCTAGACTATGAAAGTCTATATATTAAGCAGTTTTGAAAACTTGAACTGAAAAGGATCTTTGAATTACTCAAAGGAAGGTTCAGTAGTAAAATAATCCCATTAGCTTTGCTGGAAATGCAGAGTAGTCTCCATAAAAGCAAGTCCCACTGAAAGCCATGCAGCAAAAATCTGTCTGGTTTAAGGCACACACGCCTGAATTATATTCTTACATCCATAGGATGATATTTTCAACACAGTTGGCGCAACATGAGGATGACCTTAAGGATAATCTGTTTCTTCCCTTCAACTCCCCAAAATCATTCCTGGTCTTTAAGGTACCAGCCTGGAAGAAAAACACTGTAATCTCTTTCTTTCTTCTCTCTGTAGCAGCACAAGAGACATGGATGTGGCAGACAGCAAATTCTACGGGTTTCAATATTCTCTATGTCACTGCTCACCTTCCATCTATGGTGAATGAGCATGAGTCTTCAACTACACAAACTCCCAACACTTCCTTGGTATTATTCCTTCATCACATGCATAAACCAGTAGAAGTTCATTTCTGCGTTACAGGAAACATTTTGAAATGAGAGCAAAGGCACAGCAAAGGGCAAAATAAATAATAATAATAAAAAAAAAGGTGGTTATAATTTACAACAAAGGCTGCTCAATTGAAGCAAATGATTGTTCAGATAAGCAAAAAATTTCCTGAAAACAGACCCATTATGTATTTCATATCACAGAATCTCTCAATTTTGAACATGTAATTCCTTCCCTCTAACAATTTGATATTTCAATCCTAAAGTAATAAAACACACAAACAGCTTCATTTACTTGGAGAAAACTGATGAACCTTCATCTGTAGTCAAGCTCTTTAGTGCTCAAATTTGACACAGGAGTCCACTTAAAGCTCAACAGGAGTTTCTGAATAGCTCTTTGGGTGACACGCTTGCTCTGAAAAATAATTTGCTTTTGTTTTTATTTCACTCTTCCCACTTTAAAGTTAACAAGAGTCTAAGTAGCCATCCTATTCCAGAAGAAATGTTTAAAGCTAAGAAATAACCAGTATCCTCTACACATACCAACTGTATATGTAGAGAAGTTCACACATTTTTAAGAGGAAATTTCAAAAGAAATTCAGGTATTCTAAGTTGCCATATAAATGAAAAACTAATCTACTTTGGCTAAAGAAAATCAACTTTGCTGAAAACATTCAGGTAACAACAAAGAACACAGTTTTTCTCCTGTTGTTTCACCATCTTCCACTGAACTGGGAATTTTAATTCACTCCATTTTTTTTTTTTCTCAGATAAGTTGTTGGGTTTTTTCCTTTAAAAAGCGTAAGGTTACCTAAAAAGCAAGAAACTTTTTCAAATCTCGTGATTCTTCTAGGTATATTATCCTCTAGCTAGTCAAACTGTACTTTATAGATCTGCACAAGAGTCAAGAACTTCAGGAAAAAAAATGGAAAAACTGTCAGTATTCCACTGCAAGTCAAACAAAAACCCTATTGATGCAGAGCAGTCACATAATCCTTTGCACGCATCCATCCCTCCTAAATGAATGATTTCAACAGACAGATAAACACAGCACAAAATGGCAAGAATAAGAAGTCTGAAAACAGAAACCTGATGTATTGATTGTGATACATAATAAAACACAGTAACATTTCTATGAATAATAACTTTTCAGAAGTTATTAAGATGCCTTTCCCCCCTTTTCATTTTTCTTTCTCCCTGGAGATAATATGTCCAGACATTTTGTTGAAAAGAAAGTGTTTCATTTTACAATTCACAGATACTCTTGTATCTGCTGAAATGTTATTTGCCAGTTACTAAAACGACCACCTACCACTGACTCTCCTATCATTAGGCCTCTTTTAACACGGTAAAAAGCAACGATTCTTTCATCTTAAAATATGGTCTGCATTAAAATACAAAACATGGATCAGAGACAGAAATATCTTTCAGTTAGAAATAGATTTTAATCTCAGTATAATGATTTAATAATAGAAAATTGCCAAGCAATCCAGGGTGAAAGTAGCATATTATATAAAACTCAGAAGAAAATTGGATAAATGGAAGATAATCATGAAACGTTTGCAGTCCAAAGGAAAAAAAAAAAAAAAACTCTTTTTATGCTAGAAGGATTGCCCTAACTTTAGATGTAATTTGACATATTGAACTCTGTGTGTCTCTAAAAGAACAAAACAGGAAAGTGAACCACATCTCACTTGATACACTTGAATGAGACTTATTAAGTTGAACGATGCTTGCTTCAGGCCATAAATAGCAATACAATATTCATCAAAGTTCACCAAATTAAACTTTTCTCCTACCTGCTTACCTCTGGCCCAACCGATTTCTTCTAAAAGTAAATTGATTTTGCACTGAGAAACATAAGAGCTGATACAAACGCTTCCTGACAAACCAAAGAAACCAGGAAAGGACACACTATAGTGTGAGAGTATTTAATTTCTATAAATTTAAAGAAACAAGGTTTATAGAGAAAGGTTAAATATTTACTAGGCCAATTCAAACATTCTGAGAAAAGACAGGCTTCTGGACACACCATCCTTTCCTCCATCAGTCTTCCATTAACATAAATGTATGTTTTATTTTTAATGAGTTGCATTAACACGCGACCTTAGGAAGAGATGTATTAGCACATTCAGTATCTATTCTGTTTATCCTTCTCAACAAAACAACTATGACATCTCTTTCAATTTCTGGACTACTCTGCTCCCTCATCTGTTTCTAGCAGTGACTGACATCTGCAGCAGCCAACAGGTTGCATGTCCACAAAATTGTCAGGAACACAAACAAGTCTCTGTGCTGCAAAGCACAACAGCGAGAGGCAAGTAGAAGCCTAGTTGTCTTCAAACTCACCACCTAACAGCAGGGACAGATTACAATGGGTGGACAGATCGCTTCAACACATTGTGACAGACACCTTCCAATGCTGGTGCAAAACGTGACCTCCAGAAGTCAAAAACGTCTAGAGATCTGACAAAAGGTTTTTTGCTCAAGTCTGCAAGTCTATTATTCTACTTTTACAGAAAACACGTAACTATGGTAATTCCAGAGCAAGATTAAAAATGTCCAAATCCTTGCTTGAAGCCAATAGTGTTGGCATGTCCCATTGCCTGGTAAATGTTTGACTGCTTCTAATGGACCCAGATATAAAAGGAAAACACGGCAGTGAAAGCCCACACCAACCAGGCTCATGTTGTATTCCAGCCTGGTGTAAGAGGCAGAAGTACAGGATTGGTGCTCATTATATGGCACCAACTCAGCATACCTGGCAAAGAAAAAAGGCTCAAGAAAGGAATGAGCAGCCTCAACATACCTAGCAAGTGTCTTTTACAAAAAGACTATGCTTCCTGAAGCACCCAAAAACACTGCACTCTTTAATTTAAACTGTTTTTCTATACTTTAATAGACTTTCTTACTCAACCACCAAAATACAGAGATAAACCATTAAAAAAAACTAACTCCCAGAACAGCAGTATGTGACCTTGCTCACTTACTAAAAGTGCACATGTGAACAACAAAAAAGCACTTCTGAAGTAAATGTCACTAGTAGAAAAACACAACAGATGTGGATAGCATTTAGAAATGTTCACATATGATCCACAATGTGATTTTATGTATTAGATTTAAGTAGGGTTTTATACCAACCCTGTAGAGAAGCATGACTTGTGGTAACAGTAATTTTTCAGTTTTCTCATATTTCGGAATGTTCTGCTAAAAATCACAGCTTCTCAGTTTATCTTTATGGTTGACTGGGACTGACAAATTGAGTAGGGGTTATGTATCATTAATACCACAATAAAAGGAAATGCATTAGTGTGTATAATTATTGAAAATGTTTTTATTAAATCAACAGTTCTTCGATTTCTCTACAAAGAAAAAAAGTACACTGAGAGCCGTAAAACCAAGGTTGAAATCCACAATTACTAAACAAAAATATACCATAGGGTGCAAAGTATACAGAAAACTGCCACATCTGTAGGAAAGTAACATGTAATTATCCTCAATCCACGCAAGATGACAACACACAATTCACATTATGCTTCCCAAGACACAGCTTGTAGCAACACATTTCAGGAGACCTCCAAAGATCTAGAGAGCATAGGTTAAGAAGTTAAAACTGAAGCCAGTGTGGAGAAACAAATGAGAAGTGGTCCACAGCCTTTTAACTTCTCAGAGGTTTTGTCTGTTAGCTAGTTACTGTTGGTAAACATCGACTTCAGGGACACTGAAGAAGTAGTTTAGAATATGCTACAAGTAAAGAATTAAATGTGATATCTCTACTCACTCTTCCATTATAATTCTTCCTACTAGCTACTTATTGGGCCCTTATAATTTTCCTGGAATAAAAATTGAAATAAAAAGACTAATTACTCCTTTTCTGTTAGGACTTTTATGTAAATTTTGCATGATAATTTTTTTTATTTATTTTAAGGTGCCAGAAAGAAGAAAATAGGACTTGGATTGCATACTTCCCACTTTTACTAGGTATACTCAATCTTGATGCCAGATTTACTTCTTTTTTTTTTAGTTGAAAATTGAAGGAAAACAAACTATGCAAGTGTCAAACACCAGTGCATTCATGAAAAATGCTCCAGTCAACTTACGAAAGAAGTTTTTAAATTTTCCATCAATAAACTCCGCTCTATGCTCTCTGTCAATAATGCACAAAACAAAACAGTCAGAAGAATGTAACATCTTCAAGAACAGGACCTTGAACTTTGAGTGTGTGGCAGATCACTAGCTTCCTCCTGTGCTTCTGAAAGTCCTCAAATATTTAGCTTCTTCCCGTAAGGCATCTTTCAGAGTTCATTCTAAGTCCACCTTCTGTAATAATAAATCTAGTACTTGGAAATCTGCAGCAATACATTTTGGCATAAGTACATGATTTGCTACATGTTTGCACACTGCTATGTTATGACCTTTTCAATTCTATAATGATCAAACACTATGTTAAATCCTCGCACATATATATGTATCCTTAGATATGTATGTATCCTGATCATCTCGTAACATATTAAGATAGCGCCCTATATTCTCCTTCCACACCCCCCATTCCCTCCATAGCAAAATTTCAGACATTTTTTGCTTTACCAAAACTACAGGAACACTCAAGTACTCACAAAAAAAATTGACAATGGGATTACACCTCTCACCCTGCACCACCTGTGAACCGCTCCTAAACATGCCCACAAAAAGGAATCCAGCAGTGTTAACGTGCATAAATACAATGCCAAGAGGTTTGGGTTTTCACTAGGACACTCCAAAGGTCTCTGTAAATCAAGGAAATCAGAAAAGTGCTCTAAAAGACCAAGAAAAAAGATGTTTATATAGAAAGGTCCTGCAATTTGACATTTGTGTTCTCATTATCACTTTTTTATCTTTAACAACTAATCGTCTAGTGATTTTCAATGAATAACACAACATGGGAAATCCTGGCAGAACCCACTGCAACTCGACTTACAAATTAAGATATCTCAAATACAGGTATGCTTGCTCCTTAATAATTGTCGCTGCTGTCACACTAGCGTATCTCTGCAACTTCACCCCGGTACTAATGGGACACAGATGTGAGCTGCCACTGACAGAAAGCTCAGCAGAACCTGAGAAGCCAGTAAGCTATCTGTTCCATCTACCTACTCTCTCAGATAAGCTTTAATATAAAATCATCCGATAGTATGTTTGTAGCTCTACATGCAAGCTCAAATTACATTGTTTAGCATTCCAAGGGCAGCATTCTAATGTTTCATGATGGAAGATAGAGCCTGTGACAGGCTATTAAGACTAAAACCCCATACAAGTGACTCCAGAAACCTGTAAAAGCTAAAACAGAAACCTGGAATACTCAGTTCCAGTCCTACATTTTATTCAGTGGGAACACCACCTTTCTTTTTCAAATTACTGTTTCAGGAACATGAAAACACCAACATACCCTGGCCCAGCATATCAGAAATCTGGTCCCCACTTTTCTTATCCTGTGCAAACATTTTAATCTTCAAGCTGCTTGTAATGCTTGCAGAATTCACATTTCATAGGATCCCTACAAAGTCCACAGAAAGCACTGAAGAATTTGAGACGTTATCTGCAAGTAAATATATTTTACTCACTGCTGATTTCAAGCAGTAAATCTTTCAAGAAGGTTAACAGAGAGTTATTTAGCAAATAATTAATAAGGCCTCTTTTAAGATCTGTGAGGAAAAAACTTAAGTTTCTTAGGTCATACTAACCAGAAGAAAGCACAACATATCTCCAAAACAATTCTTCAGAGTTCCCATCCAGCAGAAGTTTGTAAATAGATGAAAAAGTGCCTGATATAATTGTCACAATATAAACACCATATAAATGGAGGAAAAAAAACCAAAAACTTTCAGAAGTTTCATTAATATAGTTTTAAGACAGTATTTAGTGCCAGAGCCAATCCTCATATAAAATGAAATTGAACAGATGTGAAACTTTAAGAGTACACTGAAAGTGGGTACAAAATGGTTTTTACTTGAAATTTTATAATTAGCTGTGCAAAAATAGTTCTTAGCAAGACGCTACTTCATACTTGGCATTACAGTGAAGTCTACAGTCTGTATAAATGATGTCACAGGCACAAGCAAGCGTAAAGATACTAATTTTGGCCTGGAAAAGACTTCCTAGGTCAGAATCAGCAAGTAGCAGACATGGCTAAGCTATTTTCCAGAAACAATCTGCTCTGTTGGCCATATGTATGCAAAGATGGCTTGGTACCTAAAATACAGTTAACATGCATTAGAGATAACCACAGGCTGGCAGCGTAGCAACCGCCTGCACACCGCACGCTCCCAAGACACTCTGAGCACGTGACCCTGGACAGTGCATTGCAAACAGATTGGTCAGCCTGGTGGTATTTTTTGTGGCTTAGATGGTGTCACACAGGTTTCATAAACCAGAGAAGTGTGACGCAGGTAAGTCAGGCACTTGTCTGAACAAGAACAGTACCAGAGATGGAGACTGACTGTGGGAGAAGGTTATCTAAATTCTAGCACTCTGCCTGAAAAATAAAAAGTGCTATTTCTAATAATATGAACTCATACAGCTACAAAATGAATACCAGACAAAACCAAGGGTACAAGTCGCACAAACACTGGCACCTCTGAAGACCATACACTGATTTGGAACCACTCACTACATAATTTTTCAGCAAGATCATCAGTGAACGGCAGCTGAAGTAACTGCCTTCCTGACCCCGTCAGACACAAGGCTTGGCACACTTCTAGTCCACCCTAACAGGCGTTCCATGTTTTACTCAAACTGGCTGGTTTCCACACTTAAGTGCCAACTAAACAATGACCAAACATCTCCCAGTTAAATCCCATGTACAGTCAGGACAAAAATATTTATAGATAGGAGCTAATGCCAACATTAGGGCAAACTGCCCAACAGCTCATGGACTGAGACCAATTTTTTACTTTAATTGTCACTCTCTATACAGAATACAGTAGGGTTGAACTCTTTTTCCACCTTAAATTTGAATTTTCTTGACTAGTTCGGCTTAAATCACATCCCTCAAGCGCTTTATAATAGATTATGGTTTTATAATTTTCCAGACAGGATGTTAATCCCCATATATCAACAGAGATGCGAGTTTCAGCTTTGCTAGTTCTTTATTCTCACTATCCAAAATCTCCCTAGAGAGAAAATTTCATTAACGTTAAGACAAAAAGTAAACTAGTGTAATTTAAAAGCCCAACAAACATTGTCATATTTTCCGAAATGCAAGTCCAGCATCCTTACTAGTTTTCAGGAAAAACAAAAAGTGCAGATGAGAAGAAATACATCCATGAAAAGTGTATCAAGCAATCCTCTCTGCTTTTTCGCCTGCCTTGTTCCAGTTCTCTGTATGCAGCCAAAAACCTCTCCCCTCCCACACCAACAGGGACACAAACGCACCCACACCCTTCCCATCCTGCCCTTGTCTCAATTCATAACCTTCCAGGCACCTACACACCACCCACCCTTCTCCCCCTGAGATGGTGACTTCTGGATTGCTCATGACATCCATCAGGATATGGACAAGAAGGGTCTAGCCAAGAACATAAAGTTTTTGTTGGAAAACATTAACAAAGTAATATGGTCATAACGTTTCTTGCCTTCAGCTATCAAGGCATTAAATGTTAAAGGAGCTTCAAGACAACAAAGACAACCACTGCTGCCAGAGGCATCAAGCTACAGAATACATGTCTTTCAGATTTCAGTTTTGGTGGGAATATTAGCTTACCAGAACACAACATCCAATTCAAAATCTGAAAATTACTCCCTCTTGGGAAGAAGACTTGGCAATACAAAGTATGACTCACACAAGAAAGTAAGCAAAAATTTCCCATGTAGTGGGCATGTAGAACACTATGTTTGCAGAAAATTCACCCAAGTTCATAGAGACGCTTAGTACAGGTAGTTCCTGATGCACAAAAAGGTCAGAGTTGAGGGCCTGCACCTCTTATGAGACAGAACACAAGTGCACAGACTAAAAGGTTACTTTTTGTACACGTCTGTCATACAACATGTCTTGTGTAGAAAAATTTCCTCCACAAAGCGGCATCTTCAGTGCAAAGTGTATCTGGAGTAGTGAGACACTGGTGGGAATCCTGCTTAGGAGGGGATGTTCCATTAACTGGAAGATAGCAGATTACAAATCACATAGTTGTTAAAGCATAAACAACCTTATTCCATCCTCAGTGGCTCATATAGCCTATGGGAAGCATAAGCTTGTATAATGTCAATATTGATGTCAATCTGTCAAAAAAAAATAATCTTGGTTGTAAATTAAATTGGCTTATATCTTCTCCTTTCTGTGAATATTGAAACTGTATATGTCTCAGTTGCACTCACTAAGTAAGAGAAAAATACTTAAAATAGACCTTAATCATGTTTTTAAGATAGAAAGGAGATATCTTTATGTCCTAGGTTAAGCAAGGGACAAAATCTTGGGCGTGTTTTCTTAGAAAAAAAATGATCGCAAAACAGCAATAATGTTTGGAATGACATTAATTTCTGCCTTTATTTTTAGGACCCTTAATTTTGCAGGGGGAGGAAAGCACTGAGGAAAGAAAGATCACAAAGAGTTCAAAAATTCCAGAACTGTAATTCATCTTTCTGAGGTAGAACAGTCCTGCTGGTTCCTCTTTGTAACCTGCCTGGAAACGTTACTTAGTTTTCACACAGAAGAAAACAGAACTTCTTGACAGATCTCAGCTTCGTGGAGTGAGGTGCGGTGGCTTTTCTTCATTTTCTTTTAACCTTTTCCCAAACAGAAGGTTTATACTCAAGACCTCCTGATCCCTGAACAAGCTTTCCCCAGCTGGCAGGTTTCAGCAGTCCAGAGGAACACAAACCTTACAGCTCCGAACTGTGTCAACCCTGCACAGCAGCCGAAGGAGAAACGCGTCAGCGTCTGGCAGCCGTGGCATACACACGGCAGCTGTCAATCAGGTACTGCTGTCGTGAAGGTAAATACCATCAAACTTTGCAAGGTGAAGCCCTTGGTTTGTGTTCTTCTCCCCAGTCTCTATGCATTATTTTAAGAAAGAATCACGGCTACAGATACCCTTATCATGTGCTTGCAGAACCAAAAGGTCACATCCTGCAAAACAACACAGAATCTCTGAGGTAACAGGATGGCCACTTACCCCTCAAACAAAGCATGTCACATTTTTATCTTGATTGCTCAACTACAGAGCTTTCTTCTGCTGCCTTCAAAGAGATTTAAATTTTTCACATTCAACATTTAAGACTTGTTCAAGTAGTCTACACTAAGGCAGGGAAAAAAAAGTGGAATACAAAACTGTGTAAGATGGAGGCTATTCCTATCACACTGGTACAGCACAGTACACCAGTATATTCTTATCTAATCTGAAAACATTGCTAAAAGGAGTTGTAAACCTATGGTACCTTCTGCATGAAGCACTGTCCTAATCAGTTTTAAAAACTCCGAACCATCTTCATTGTTTAATGGAAGCAGAAACATGCAAACATGAAAAAGAATATTCTTCCCAAAGTAGACTGGGAAATTAAAATATTTCCTAGTATAGAAACACACGCCTGTATCACATACATACAGTTGACAGCAGCGACTGTTCTGCTCTGTATTCACATTTGCTTTACAGTACCCTGACACTGGCAGCACTGATGGCTACTTGGAGATGAAGAAAGGAAAGAAAGAGCTGCAAGCAAAAGACCCAAACTGCATGCTAGAGCTTTTAACATGTATAAATCGATGCAGAAACACAAGGTTAATGAGGTCCTATCACCATTAATTTTAATTCTATTTTTATTTGCAATGGGTTTAGATCAATACAGAAACTGTGACCCACTTAACCAAATCTATACAGTGCTTCCCAAACAGGCCATGAATGTGTCATTACTTACTGCTTGGGTGAATCTGTGATTTCACCCCTCCACACACGTGCAGACACATATGCCCACAAAGCACAAGCCAGGATACCTCACAAAATGAAGTATATACAGCGCACAAGCTGTACACAAAGGCAAACCAGCCTGCACCACACACTGCCAGCTTCTCACCTTCCTTTAAAAGTGTTTGCAATTCCTTTAAGTGACTGAGCTGTCTTTGCCATTCATTCAGCTTTCTTCTTAATATGAAGTGGAATTTTCTGACAACACTTCTGTAAGAGGCTCGCAGGCTGACCTCACGCAGACCACCTACTCCAGTAATTAAAAATTTAAATATCCTGTTCATACATTTACTTCCACCTCACTCTAATTTGCACTTTCACATAGTTATCAGATGGACGTCATGATCTAATTACACAGCAACAAAAGAAAAGACTGAATAATTGTTATTACTCCCAGCAGCCTCATTTAGGCTGTAACTTCCCACTATTTAAGAGACAAGCCTTGGTACAATGTACTTGACATTTACGTTTTCAAACTTAGGTTCTATCCAACTGCCCTCACAATATTGGTTTAACTAAGATACAGGACATTACTGGCCAGAATCACTTCCCTAAGAAGGCATATGTTAAATAGCCTTATAACCAGTAATATAATATAATTGAGCTCTGTCACTTGGAAACCCATTGCTTAACTAGAAGGAAAAAAATCAATATTTCCTCTTTTCACCATGCTTTCCATTTCACTATGTGCAGTCAAAGCAACACCCAAAATGCAAACCAAATACAGTCAGCAGTGCCAGAGGAACACAAAACATACACTGAGATTTAAGCATGGTTTTAGAGCAGTAAGTTTATGAATAACAATTCAACATCTAACATGGCATTTAATCAAGTTCAAAGCATTTAACTCTCCCAGTGAACAGAGACAGAAGTTACTGAACACCATTATCAATATGAAGAAAAAGCAACACTGATATGCATTAAGCACAAAGGCAGGCAAACACAACAAAAAGTAAGAGAAACTAAAGGTCAACATTATAGGGTGGAAATCAAAATGCAAAAGATACATTCCAATCATTCCAACTGCTTTAGGTGCTGAAATTATGATTTGCAGCAAGTGGCTCAACTCATAGCATCATATTACCAATCATAAATCTTACTTATAATGAAAAATGTATACAAGGGGAAAATGTACAAGTTATTATTCCATGTCATAAGGTAGTTTTCAGCAAACTTTACAGTTTATGACTCTCCTAGACAAGTAGGCTAAGAAAAAAAATATTCACTATAATTTTACAAAAAAAAAATCAAAAAAAATTAAAAAAAAAAAAAAAAAAAAAAAAAAAAAAAAAAAAAAAAAAAAAAAACCTAGCAGCAATTTATTGTTCCAGAAACAAAGACTGATTTTCCTCAAAAGCAATGTGTAAAAATGTCACAAAACCTAAATGAGTTAAATAACTCTCTTTGGCAGTAAAAGGTATTGGTGTTTTACATGGAGGCATAGACTACTGTCTTCATTTGAGCAAAAGCCCCAAAGTATCACCAATACACAGGCTTCTGCAGACTGGTATATTGACTGATAAGGACATCAAATTACCACATTTAAAACAAGCTTCATTTGTGAACTAACTCATGCATTAAAGAAAAAGAAAAGATAAAATATTACTGGGCACATGATAATTGGAGGTTCTCTAAAAAATACAAGATCTGGGGGCTCAAGTCAGTGAGTATCTCTGCCTAACAATACAAAGCTCCCTAGGTCTAAACATTTTAATGCTTTCTTCTAGTTTTAAAATCTCTGCACAGAAAATGTTCATTAAAACCTGTTAAACCATTCAAAACAAATTTTTAGGAGTTTAAAATCTATCCACCTTACATACCGACTCCTTTGCTTTCTACTCTTCAGCAAGACAGGAACAGTCTCTGTACACAAATTTCCTAAGCAAAGTGTTACTTGAGCCCTTACCAATGAACCCTTCTCTTCATTCCTACAACACTGACACAGAACTCTGCCTCATGTACCACATACCATCCACTTTCCAGAGGGACTGACAAAAATCATGACTCTAAAAATTCCTACCTTCTGCTTTTAGTTCAAGGAAAAGTTCCAAAATTATCTTTACTAAAACAACTCCAGAAGTCAGCACTAGAATTGCAGTATGCCTTTGCTATATGTGAGCATTCTAGTCATGAGAAGCTACCCACATACAGTTACAACGAAGTACTAACATTTAGAAACTGAGGCCAAGGAAAAGCCAATGCATACTAAAGTCTTGTTCAAGTATATTAAAAATACTCCACAATTCCATTATCACCCACTGTCATGCCAAAACTGAATTCTGTCCCTGGTGTTGTGCACCTTAATTTGGTGGTCTTTTTGAGGGCCAACAGTAATGGAGGTCAGACGCCTGTCCTAGAGCTATGAAATATGAAGTCAGTCATCAGGGTGAGTAAAGGGAGGTGAGAACAGCAGTCATCATGCACTGGTCATACAGAGGTTCCTCTGCAGCTTTCCTCACATCTTAGCTAGCAACTAAGAGATGGAGTTGGCTCTTACAGATTACAGACATTTTCACCAATACAACATGCCAACTGCCCCCATCCTTCCCCTACTACCCAAACACTCACCCTGCAATACCAGATACCATGACGCAGTGTCAAAGCCTCTAAAAGGATGCCAACAGCTTGTAGCAAACACTGCAAAAGGACACGCTCTGCATCCAGCCTGAAGGGAGCAGGCAGAGGTCTGCGCACCACACTCTGCTCTTCCAAAACGCTGCTGCTCTTGATGTAGGGAATTAGTGGGACTCATCTTGGAACCAGGAGAAAGAAGTGGAGAAAAATTCAAGTACAAAATGAGACCGTTTTCAACTTGCTTCCCTCTCAGTTTTACTCTTAAGAATACTTTTGGTTCTGCTTCCCCATGTCTGTGCCTTACCTGACACACAGAATCTCCCCTGAGAATTCCTCCAGTTATTACCTGTAGGAGGTTTTGTATTTTCTAAGATCTTATTCAGAACACAACTTTTATGTGATTTTTTATTACCACCTAAGTAACATGGATGATTTCAATCGTGGATTGTTTTCACACATGAGCTGAACACCCTAAAATATTTCTCTTGTGAAAAAGACAGAGTAATTTATCTCAAGATACCCAAGCACTATAAAATACACTTCCTTTTAACAGCCAGAGGTAGGTTATGGTCTGCTTTCAGCAGCAAATGTTACTAATTTGCAGCTGAGCTCCATTTTAACTTGGAACAAATACTCAATATTACAGAATACTATTAAGATATAATTACTACTATTTTTAATTCTTATTTCTTTTCTACAAGGCAACTGCCCTCCTACTCTGGGAGGATCAAAATACTACAAACACTGAAAAGCTTTGCATCTCTGAATCCAAAGTAGCCCTGCACGTATCAAGGAATCATCTGAACTGATAAGCAGGGAACTAACTAAAAATCTATTAAAACTGAACATTTGCTGCTAAGCACAAAGGTAACTTGCCAAACTAAACAGTGAAAAAAAGAAATCTCCCATTTTCCCTCAAGCACTTCACACCAGGTACAGAAAGGGCCACATTAGCTATGAGCGCAATTAGAGTACTGCCCGCAGGTGAGGTACCACTTGATAGATGAGCTGACAAAGCATAAACCACTTGCCTGCTACAAATCCCTTAATTTTACCACAAGGGTGTAACTACGAATATATGTTTTATTTTGCCATGGTAACAGGCTCATTTATTCTTCTCACAGGAGTACATCCTACCTGTTTTCCAGCAACCACCTCTCCATCCAGTTTCTTTCAGGAAAGCATTGGCTCCATACCATTTCCAAGCTACCCAGTTGACTGGATAGTGTTTTGACTTTGTTACATTATAAGCATGTATTTCCTAAATATTGCTTCCTAATAAGAAATTAAAGGGCTGAAAATTGCCCAGATATCTATGGAATACTAATGGTGTATTTTGGTCATCAAGAGGACTGTGAAGACTAAACACCTGCTCCATAGCTGTGTTCAAAACATACAGCCATCTGCGGCAACAACCACCAGAGGGTGACAAGAGCAGGGATAGGAAACAAACTGCGAAGACTAGGACATCAGTTATAGCCAAACTACAAAGAATGTAACAAAGCCGGTTTCCCAAGATGAAATAATGTCTAACAGAAAAATATAAAAGAGATTGTGAGAGTGGAAGGATGGAGGGGGAGGGGGGATGGAAGGTGGGAATAAATATGCAAAAAGACAAAGACCAGAGTTCCAGTATCTTAATTTCTTCTTGTGACGGACATCTAATCTAAAGAGACGCTATAAAAGACAATGGTGGCACCATGAAGTTAAAGTACTAGAGATGCCGTTTCCTCTTAAGTTCCATGGTACGTTCACAATAATTTTTTTTTAAAAAAAGAAGTTTTCCCAAACATTTTCCTGTAATAACTCCAAAGGATGTATTCATTATTAAGTTACTGTGGCATTTGGAGGGGTTGTTTAGTTTAGGGTTTTTTCTCCAGTATTTGCCTTTCATGTGAAAATCCAGATTCAATTACTTCAAGCATGAACAAATTCAGATAAGGATACAGTTTAAAGACATCTAAGCCTACAGGCATGAGAGTAATTCACTCATTAGCAACATGTAATATGCTTTAATAAATTACATTACTTGATTATGACTTTTATTAAAATCATAGTGAAAACTGAAGTGAAAATTAAATTGTCCTGCTTATTCACAATTGCCATTTCATTGGTCTATTACTAGACTTACACTGCTAGAGTTATAGAATTATTTTTTTTTAATTGTATAAACAACCCATAAGCATTTTATAGCTTTACAAAAGGACTTCGTTGTGCGGCATTTGGTTTTAACCTTACTTCTTGCTCTTTGGGATGTAAGAGGATGAGTTCAGCATAAAGGAAGATGAAGTAGGGTCACACACCAACGGCCCACCATATAACAGCTTGTGTGTTAAAGGGAACGGCAGGAGCTCAGTGATATTAAATATTTACATCTCTTGAAAAACTATTGAAGTCTATTCCAGACTCACAGGAGGAAATATATGCATTCCCAGCATATTTAATAAGTGTAATAATTGGAGTGCTTAGAAGTTAGGGTGATAAAAAGCTACATTCATCTTTTCCAGAACATTAGTGTACAATTACAGCTGGCCTAAAAATAGGGCAAGTCACTCACAGTTGAAAAGATCAAAAATTGTGTAACTTGAGTGACTTGGTTTATTTTTAGGCCAGTCTTTAAAAGATGAAGAATTTCACTTGATTAAGGACAACTATAATTGCTGTTGGTAGTCAGACAGACATTTTTTTCAACTGAAGACTAAAGCCAATAAATTATATAAAAAAAAAAGTTTTCAAGAGATCATGACATAATCTTCAATGTATGCAACTTGTTGAGAAAAGATAATTTCTTGACTAACTCAGCCAACAATAGTAAAACTTTCTTTTTAGACCTCCCGTACAAAAAAAATTGATATTTTACATTTTTTCAGTATACCTAATGAAAGAAAATGTATGTTTATGTATGCCTAAGCATACTATTGCTAAAACAAACTTCCAATGAGTTAACATAATCCACGGAGAAACTAGATTTTCTCCCCTGCGTGTGCAGGTGAATACACAGACCAGATTGACATCTCCCATTGCGAGCGTGGCTAAGTGTTTCCAAGCAACCTTGCTCCATCATCTTCCGTGACAAAAACAATTGAAGAGTTTGAACTGCAGTCTGACAGAGCTGTGAATACTAATGACTAACCAAAAAAAAAGGGTATCTCATCACTGATTGCAGCATTCCACAATTACAGAAATACTTAAACCTGTATTAAAGTGAAAATTCAAACAATAAAATTTAAGCATATCTTCAGTAACTACACAAGCAATAGGAATGCATGTTTCAAACGGCCAAATAATTTAATGCTTTTTATCATATGCATCTCTTTTGCAGCACAATATATCTATGAATATATCCATTCCCAAAATCTTCAAGCACACAACTAGGGATGGCAACATTTCTTAGTCAGAGGACTTACTTTATCCTGTTATCACTTCTGAATAGCTAACCCACATCATCAGAAAATTAGATGCTTTAACCTCACCAGCTAGATGCATCATGCATCATCACACAATAATATTGGAAATGGAAATAGTGAAAGCAGCATGCTGCTATACTAACCCCAAATTTAGCTTTAAGTTACATAATGATTACTCATTTTCAGAAATTTCTTTTTTGCCAGACCTGCAGGAATCACAAGGTACAGCAACACATCAGAAATTTGCCCACTATTCCTTGTTCATCCACTCTGAATTTTGTCCAATACATAGGATACTAGGAAATGTGTAAGCAAAAAAAAAAAAAAAAAAAAGAGCCATGTGTCATTTTACAATCATATGCTGTGTGGCTGGGGGGGTTACACAACAATTCTCAGTACAGCTACCCAACTTAAAATTCAGCATAACAAAACCCTACCCTTGAGAACAGTGTTAATCATATTGCATAAGCACTAAACATCTCCCAAGAAAGAGAATATTTTTCTATACTGTGTCTTGCTTAACAGAAATTGAAAAGAAAAAAAAAAAGACTACTGACATAGCCTCTTGGCCTAAACAAGATACATCATAGAATCTTTTAGGTTCAAAAAGACCTCTAAGATCATTGATTAGATTTTTTTCTCTTAAGAACAAAATCTCTGTGTTTAGCTGCACCTAACAGCCTCTCAACTACTGCAATTTGTCCAAGACAAAATGAATACCAATTGCAAACCATTAGTTCAAGCACTTTCTAAAAAGGAATCTAACTCTCACTGTCAGGTACAGAAAGCAAGAAGTACAGGAGAAGAATATGAAAATTAAGGACATACAGACTCATTTTCCACTCCTACACCACAGTGCACACAGGGCTGACCAGCACTCGGGTACAAGCATTAGTCAGAGAATCTCTTGCATTAGGTCGACGCTGGCTCTGCTGCACCACCCAGTACAATGAGCTTGCCACCACCAAATGCACAGCTAAAAGCAAGATATTCACCATGAGGGGAACATGTGACTAGCTTGAGATGTTAACTTCTATTTATTTAGCTTTAACCATCTTTGTTCCCAAACAGAATTCATAAAATTAAGACATTACAGTACCTGCTAAAGCAATTACCCATTTTGCACACTCTGTCCCTGTATCCTTTGTTCAGTTACACCTTTCATATCTTAGGAATAGACAACAAAATTGAATGAATCCTCTTGTACCTGTTGATTTTGACTGGGGAACAGGTTATACCATCAACAGAATATCCTTGTTAAAATTTATTTTGGATTGGTACTTTTTTTGTGAAGTTTTGACCATAGTTCAATAGTTACTATGGACATTATAACTAGTCAATAGTTACAATTACTCCAGTGACCCTAACATAAACTTAGTATATAAGTACTGACTACAGTTGTATGTGCAAAAATTACTTGAATTCTTGGAGTTGTAAAGATGTCCAGCATATCATACTGTTAACAATGAAATGGCTAATCTCAAGAACCGGGGAAAAAAAACAATACAACCTTATTTAGTTTCAAAACATTGATAACAATTATTAACAAATTAAATTGTGGCTTTATTTTAATACTATAAGAGAGTCTCTGACATTTCTCCAAGCCAAAACCACCTTTTTTTTTTTTTTTTTTTGCACAGCTTCCCTTAAGTGGTTTCTGTTTAACCTGATGATGCGAATGCTTCTATGTTACCTTGCAGACCTAGAGTCTTGGGTTGCGGCCCCAGGCACCCCTAGGAAATGCACCAAATACACAAAGCACAAGATGTGTTGAAATCACAGATGTTGTCCTACAGCTTTCAGGATCACAGAATTGCTATGATTGGAAAGGGCCTTTAAGATCTAGAGTCCAACCACTCTCTAACTCTATCAGGCCACTTCTACACCATACCCCTGAGCACCCCAGCTAGACAGCTTTAAATACATCCACAGATGGTGATTCAACCACTTCCCTGGGAAGCCTATTCCAGTCATTGATCACCCTTTTGGTGAAGTTTTTCCTAATGTCTTGAGCTTTTGTAGAGGCTTTTCTTTTGATCATCTGATATTTTAAGCAAAAAGATCTAAGGACAGCCACAAAGTAGCTAAAAATGGATTTTGCATACACAAGATTTGCCAATGTGTAAAATTCAGCCTACTATGTTATACAAACGTAAAAGATACAGTCCTAATACCATCAAGCTGCCTTTTGAAAGAGCTAATAGATTTCTATGAGGTAGCAGAGATTTTCAGTATATTTTCGAGAGCCATATGCAGGACAACAAATCATTCTGCTGATGCTAGAATCTGAAAACACAATTTCAAATGCATGGCAAATTGAAAATGGGAAATCTCTGGAAAAAGCTTTTATATATACACTTTTGTTTTAACTAACAAAAATCTTCCTTCTACCACAGGAATGCTAAAGACTAAGTCAAAATAATGTGAAAAATACTTTATCAGAACACAAGGCATAAATATCAGTAATTTATGAAAAAGTTCCTTTACAGTTGTCAGTTACATGCAACATTACCTAGAGATTGATATCTAAGTTGTCATATTGATTACTCCCAAAAATTGAAAGCAATACAGACTAGGCAGAGAGAGAATGCAGAACGAAATCACAATCTCGTTACCATTTTGTTCTCTTCCCGTGTGACAGTAACAAGGACTCCAGCCACAGAGCCAAGAACCTGCCACTAATGGTGCAGCGAGGTTTCCAAGTATTTAAGAGTGAAAGAACAAACTAGTGGCTGGACTTTTCCTATAAAATATCTAATGAAGCTGTCTCTAGGAGTAGAGTTTACTAATAATATAAATCATCCTCTTGGCTCCAACAGAGGTCACTTGAAAGGTTCCCAGCATCTCTCAGAAGTGACTTACTTCTACAGAAACAGTGTCATCTTTGACAAAGTGATGCTAAGAAGTATGAATAAAAGAAGTCAGGATTTAGATGGATAACTTTTATTACACTACTCAGTTAAAAAAAAAATATTAAGAATTATAAAGAATTATGTAATGCAAGTTTTTGCCACACATAAACCCTTCCCCAAGCATGAAGCAAAACCCAGACACTTAATAGAATGCAGAGCATTGCATAAGCGTAAATAATCCTCACTTCTCATTTTAATTTTCTATATAAAATAAAGCAGGGATTTTTTCCATTAGGCAAATTTCGTCTCGTAACACTTCATTAGTCCAAATAATGAAAACATTATGCAAGAGCACACAAAAAAGCTTACAAAACAATAAAAACTTTTCCACAAGGGTTTCTGCTTTTCTCACTAGAAGAACACAACCTGGGACTTATCCTTCCTGCTGGGCCACAGAAACAGGCACTTATGCCAAGGCAACAAGTCCTTCTCCACCCCAACTGTTCCACATCTCTCTGCCGAGGTCCAATCACCATTCTATCTGCAATTTGCAGAGCTCTTGGACATAATTACACCTTATAGGAAAAATAACCTCAGAAATCACATTTCAAGTCCTCTCTCTTCCCTGCCTTGCTCTGATTCACTATAGATGGCAAGCAAGATAGGATTAACAACAGAGGTTCAACTGTATCTTGCAGTTAGGAGATAATCACCAATTACTGCTTCAGACAAATCTGATTTAGCCTTACTGCAAAAGAATTGTATGATGGGGAGAGAAAAAGACCTTAAGATTTTGATAAAGCAAACTGATTTTCTGCTAGGAAAATCAAATTTTATACTGAAGCATTCTCTTCTGATTAATACCACTGTACTTTCTAAAGAAATTCTAAACTAAACTGAGTTATTGATCAGTTGAGGGTTTTATTCAATTCACTGCTGGCACCCATTTCTCTTTATCTAAATATTTATATAATAAAAATAATAATAAATGATCTTCACTATGAAAGCTGAGTGCCTCAAAAATTCTAAGAGGAATGTAACAAATTACTTCCCTGTTTCACTGAAAGGCTTGTCTAAAGTGAGTTTCTCTACAATTAGATGTACGCACCATAAATAAGAAACACATCGATTTGCACTGTAAAAATATCTTGGGTTTGGTAGAAACGAATTATACTGTGAAATCATGATATCATTAATACCACTTAAATTTGACATTTACTTTTATTGCATACCTTCACATTATTAACAGCAAAAGGCAAAATCCACAATATTTTAGGTATTTTAACATCTGTTCTTCCTAAGTTTTAAATTTAAATAAATGAATCAAGGTTTTGAGGAAGAATTTACAGATTACTATTAGAATCCAGTTGTTCCAGGTAACTTCCCAAAGCAATAATGCTTAGCTTCAGAGAAATTATGGATACCTCATCTTTGGGGCAACAGAGAAGTTGTGAAAGTGTTGGTGTTCAAAGTCAAGGTTGATGGGGCTTTGAGCAGCCCAGTCTAGTGGGAGGTGTCCCTGTCCATGAAAGGGGGTTGGAACTAGATGATCTTTGACGATGCTTTCCAACACAAACCATTCTATGTTTATCATTAAAAATTTTAAATCTCTATGACAGCAAGTGCCTTTCAAAATCACTGGTTGTTTGGAATCATTATGGAAGCCTATCAATTTAATAACAACACAGAAAGAGCATCCCAGTACTGTCCACCTCACTCAAGGGCAGAAACTGGGGAAAACTGGGTCAGGAAAGAAAAATTTAAAAACCTTTCATTGTCCACAAATATGTTCACTTCATCTTCTCCATGTTTACAAAAGTGTCCAGTGGTGGACATTGCTACGCAAAGATAAACCTCTGAGACACAACTGTTAGATACATTCATCACCAGTCAGTCATTGCACTAAAATTCCTTCAGAAATCATAAAACAATATTATAGTTTCAATCGCTTCCTCAAAAAGAAGTGAAAAATAAGAATAAAGCTGTAAAGGAGAGCATATCCTAGATAATGCGATTCAACGGGTGTACCTTTAATTTTACACTGATGCAGTACATATTTATCAAATTATAGGAAAAACCAGTAAATAGCAGCAGATTCACTGATTGAATGAGCTGGGAAGATCTACACGTGAGTAAAATTATCTTCTGATTATAAAAGGCTTTAATATACTACTGAATGTACTAATATACATACAAGGTACAAAAACCCATTATCGTTTTCACCAGACACGTAATTCCTATTTATGATACACAATGTTGTGTATCATCTGTAATCACCAATTTAGATTATAAAAACCCTCAAGCAGTGGAACCAATAAATCACAGAATAGCTTAGAGCTATTAAAAAACATTAATTCTATTCTCAAAGCTAAATTACATTTCACAATTTGTATCAATGGGTTTGAATGGAATCTTGAAATGATTAATGTTTTATCAGAGATAAGCACAGACAGCAAACACAGACTGCCATATAGAATTTAATGCTGGTACTGTGTTAGTGTCCAAGTAAAAATGATAGACTTATCACCAGTCCCAGCACAACAGATTGCAAAAGTAAACCATGGATTTGTAACGAAGTCTGCAAGCTAGCAGGCTCAATATTTGGTGGTTGACGCGAGGTATTGCCAACCCCAACTCTGTAACAGTCCCAATACACTTGTGCCAGGGGAAAAAAATCACTTGTAATTGGTATCAGCATAATTGAAATGTATGCATTTAATTCAGGTGTCTGAATCAAGGCTCCCTCTACTGTCAGATGAACTCTTGGAAAAAGGCATTTCAAGACCACTCCTAAGCAACATTCTCTATTTGCTATGTACTCGTACTCCAAATATAATATACGAACAAAAACAATTAAGTCAAATAGTGCAGCTACCCCTTTTGACGTTTCCCACTCAAGAGTGAGCTTACACAGAGGAGAATGTCAGACTCTTCTGTCCAGGCACCTGATAAGAAAAATCAGCATTTTAATACAGAAGTGAAGTATTGGTACCCCAGGCTTGGGGACAATTACAGTCACGGTAAGTGACTGAAAAAGGCAGTAAAGCAAAGATCAGAACAACATCTGCATCTTTTGATCTGTAGGATTTTCATTTTGCCTTTCCTAAAAAATGTGTTTAAGTACAGTGACTAAGTCGTACAGCGGATGGACTGACTAAGCAGTCAGCATAGAGTGAGTACAATAGCTAGTCAGGAGTCACAAACCGTGGAGTTTACTTGGAGGAAAGAGGCAAAATTTAAACACGTAAAAACAGCAAGGTAATTGATTCTGTATCACAACATTAAAAAAACTAAAATCCATAAACTCTGAAGTAAGCCACCTGAAGAGAAACAAGACATCTCCAAAGAGTTAACCATCCTTTGCTACAATCATGGAAATCATCTTCTCCGTTAAAACAACACTACAGCTGAGTTATCTTCCTACTTCTGAAGTTGCTTCTCCATAGAGCTACTTAGGAAAGCTTAAAAGGGAAATGGGTAGAGGAAATAGGACCAATAAAGTTACATTTGACTGGTAACTAACAGAAAGTTTGACTAAACTGGTGTCCCCACCATAAGAGGGACATAAATCTGTTGGAACAAGTTCAGAGGAGGGCCACAAAGATGATCCAGGGGCTGGAGCACCTCTGCTATGAGGATAGGCTGAGGCCACTGGGATTGTTCAGCCTGGAGAAAAGAAGACTCCTTATAAGCTGGGGAACCTACAGGAAGGCTGGAGAGGGACTTTTCACAAGTGTCCAGCAACAGGACAAGGGGAAATAGTTTTAAACTGAAGGAGAGTAGGTTTAGACTAGATCATAGGATGAAGCTCTGCAGTACTAGGGTGGCAAGGCTCTGGAATAGATTGCCCAGAGAGGTTTTGGACACCCCCTCCCTGGAGGTGTTCAAGGTCAGGTTGGACGAGGCCTTGAGCAACCTCGTCTAGTCAAGAGGTGGTTAGATTAGATGATCTCTAGGGTCCCTTCCAACCTAAGCCATTCTATGATAAATGCCACCCCAAGCTGGTGAGAAAAATTGAATTTTTAATTCTTTGCATTTTCTAATCTGAAATAGATCTGGTTAAAATGCTTTAGTCCGCTGTGAATTGTATTTTAATCAAATAGGTGCTAGCGTTTCAATACAAGATACTTTTCTGAAAACTTGAGACCTCTACTAAACATGGAAGGAAGCATCTCTTTCGTCTTTGTGAAGTGCCAGCATTACAGAACACACACACAAAAAAAAAGAGACATGCAACTAGACTCCTTGTGAACATCAAACCCTTCCCAGGCCTTCCTTTATCTCAAATGCTCTTGATGCAACTATGGATTTCTGATCAACGAGACAATAGGCAAAAATGTACTGATAAAAGAATTGCTAGTAAAAAAAATTCTTTGTGATTCACTGTTTTTTTTCACTGACTTTTTGGCTAACAGCCATGCCTTTAATAAATGATTTAGGTAAGAAAAAAATCTACCATTTTCTGTGGCTGTAGAGGGCTTAAAAGACCTGCAGTAGCAGCAATTTGAGAGTTTGTTTTGCATTACAGGAAAATTAATGGATAAGGCAAAGACTCATAAATTATCATTTTCATCCAGACTTGCTAGTTTAAATAAGGTTATCACTCTAAATG
>NW_008594312.1:46420-66401 GCF_000691845.1 Merops nubicus | reverse complement strand
GGAAAGAGAAAAAAATAATACCTTTAGCGAATGAAACGTTTTATGAAATTACTGTGTCGCCGCTCTTTCTCATGGCTCTTGAGAAAGACAAGATTCATTTCTTTTAACTTTTTATTACTATTAGCTTCCGCTGCTCCCTTCCCTCATTTCTTCTTTCATTACCCAGTTTCCTTCTCTAGTCCAACATACATCCAGACTGCCAGCACACTTTCCTCCCTACCGTTGCTCCAGCACATCTGTAGTTCCAGAGCCACTCAATAGGAAGAAGCAATGTGTCAGTGTATTCCAGTCCCAAACCAGCTCTCCCAGTGCCCACTGCCCACAGTTGATGTCTGGTATTGCTAAAACTGCCTAGCTGGCTCCAGTCTAAATAAATACCTCAGCAACAGAGCTGTTGTTAAAACCTGACCTCCTCCAATCCCCTTCGGTAGCCTATTATACAGAGGTATATAGAGTTATATAGAAACTCAAACTCTAAGGACTGAAAGCAAGTTACAAAACATCTCTGAAGGGGACAGTAAAAAAATCCTGTCATGACTGAAATAGAGACCCTCTGCAAGATCACATATGAGTTGTCTAAACAACTGATAACTGTCTCTGAAGACCAGAATATCTCTTCTGCTCATAAAAATCAAAGCCTAACCAAGAGACAACACAGACTTTGGTTTAAGCATTATGATTACTTTTGTGAAATGCCTTGTTGTCATTTGTTCCAGTAGGTCTCACCTAAGTATTAAATAGCTGCACTGTAACTGGCATACTAAGGCATACTAATCCTTTCTGATTTACACTAGTCACATGAATTTAACAGTAATAAACCAAGCAAAAAAAGTCACATTTCTCTCACTCAGGAAATAAAACTGCCTTCAGCAACAGTGAATCCATATAGATTACTTAGTGGAAATCTAGCTATAATTTTGTTATGCTCTATCTCCTACAAATACTTCAGCTTTTAAAGAGAACAAGCTTCCAGGGAACAGTAAGACTGACAGTTCACGTATAAATTGGAGACAATAGCGCAAATTTGCAAATATGTGTCTGTGTGTATATATATATGTACAAAATACCTATGTAGACATAATACAGCTACTATTATCATTTACTTAAAGATGAAGGGCAAACTGTGTAACATATGTAGGAACAGAATAATATAAAAGGTTTCATTGCACGCACATAGCTCAGCTTATTCTTGCAATAATAAGGATTTCCTTGGCATTTCAAAAGCCCCAAAGGAAGCAGACAGTATACAAGGCAAAATTAACAATTAAAAAAAAAATTCAAGAAACATTTAAAGATAAGGAGTAAGGAAATGTTAAGTCCTTTGCCATCCAGTTGTTGTAAAAAGGAAGTGGAATAGAGACATTCATAATGCTCAAAAGTAAAATAGATTTATGAAAAAGTCAGTCACTCAAAGGTCTTAACAGGATGCTGGAAAACAATTGTGTTTTTTTTATTTCCCCCCATCATTAGAATTCAGCAACAATATGTACTGAGTCCTTGGTCAAATTGTTATTTTGACTGATAATACCACAACTTCCTGACAATCCAAAATTTACAAAAGGTAGAGCTAGCTAAGAAGGGTGGAGACACATCAGTCAACTATCTGGTCTTCTGTGGGGAAAAATGGAAAAAAGAAGCATTTTATTTTCTGATAAGGTGGCTTTACTCCCTTTCTTTTCAGAAGTCTCAACAACTAACCACGCTCAACATTAGCAACACCTCTTGAAGACTGGAAGCCTGGGAAAGTGCCAAGAAATATCCGTTTCCTATTGCAATCATCTCATCCCACTCAAACCCAGACTCAGCAAAGCATTTAATCCTCAAGGTTAAATTTCAGTTTAAATAGTTGCAATGAAATGAATGTAACTGTTCCTGTCCAAGTTCTTTAATGAACTGTGTCTACAGGAAGGAAACCACCTATTTTTTGGACACAGACAAGCATGGAAGTCTTTTTGAAGACAGCAGGAGTACACATGAGCACAGGAACTGCCCATTGTTCTGCGGTATCCTCCAAAAGCATCCACCATTACGTAAGAAACAAAAGCCACCGAATGAGTAAAGGATCAGTAATACTAAACTCTTCTCCTTCAAAATTGGCCACAGAGACCATTTTGGTCACTTTCAGAGGTCATGTGAAGCTACTTAACTCCCAAGGAGAAGAGCTGGACTACATGGCAGCTACAATATTGTCTCTCACACGGCATGGTGCTTACATTTTCATATGGATAGCCAATAAATGAAAATTATCCATTTTAAAAGTGTCTCTGTTGTCTCTTTCCAGCCAGAAAGAGGGGAAGAATATATGTTCTTAACATAGGACTCCTAACCAGGTTTTTGCTTTCGGGTCACTCAGTTAAAGCTTGCCCAGTGAGTAACGTAGGCCTGAAGTCCACCGAGCGGGACCTAATCCTACCTGCCATGCATAAGGCACTATGATGGATGGGGAAAGACCTCCGACACCACTAGTCAGAGCTTCTTTGCTTTTATCCATTTATTTGTTCAACTCAATATTATCTGAGAGCACGTTTGAATTTAATTTCCTTCTGTTTTAACAAGCACATCTTCTAAGAGAAAATCATATTTCGAAAAAGCCCAGTGTGTCTGGCGTGCACAGATACAATCTCAGCCAAGTGCACAAGATGGCTCTCTTCACGACACCATGGCTTCTCCTCCCTGTGTTAATACAGACTCCCTGGAAATGATTGATATGCTCCCAACCCCTGCATGGCTCCCACTGAACCCACACAAGGTCAACAAGCTGCTTTCTCTAATACCCTGCCCAGGCAGGAAGCTGTGAGGCAGCAGAGCCCTCATCACCAGAGTACCCACCCAGCCAGCACATCTGAAGATCTTCTGAGGTTTACTCCCATTATCCCTGAGAGGTATTAGGATGGAAGAACAGACACCTAAAGAAAGCAATATCTAACAAAAGCAATGGTCAAGATTCAGAAACAGTAGCAGCAGAGAGAAAAGTCACCCAAAAAAACGTCCTGCAGATGGGCAGAAATCCACTCATGTGCTTAAGTTTTTTATGCTTTTGTATGGTTGCCAAGGATGTACTCAATCTTCCTTATTAAAAGAAGAAATATTTAAGCTTATTACATTTCTATTCATCTGAATAAACAACAGAATATTCAGGAATATAGATTTAGGCCCCTACACAAAACAACCTGAGTATACATACCACAAAATGGTTTTGGTTCATTAAGCCTCAAAGAGAAGCATTTGTAGAAGCAATTCTAGATAAAAAACTAAAAATATAATGTGAAGGAAGTCAAGTTAAGACCTGTCAGCTCACACTGAGAAAGCTGAAACAGAGGAAAGAAACTCTCTTATTACACATTGTATTAAATGTTTTCTTCCTCTGAGTTGTAAAGACCTGTCAGAGCAATTTTTTTTGTTAGCAATACCGTTCCATAAATTACCTACCACATATTCAAAATATATATACACACGTTAAAGTTTCCATAAATCTCTACTGTTCCAGATATTTTTAGTTTTAATGTCTCACACAACAGACAGATGCACAAACCATTTTTCTATTGCTGTACAACCTCAAACATAATAAGTCTTTACGGCCTGAAATATGAGCTTTTAACAACATCTGTGCAGTTAGAAAATATAACTCAGCTTCCTAATCACTGCAGGGAATAAGAGTCTTTTCAAAAGTACTACCTATTGTAAATACATATTAGTGGCACAATGTTAAAATGATTATATTTTTATTTAATTACAATCCACTCTACATGACAGTTCACGTAGCGTAGATCACAATTAATCTTGATTAAGAAACCTGCAGCATAGTACGGCTCAGAGTAATCAGGATGATTACACAACATATGATCTTTATGTTTCTGTTTTGTCTCCACAGTGGTTATCAGATACTTATCAATTTTCTAGCCCGGAAGAAAGTTTAGACAAGATGGCAACACAGGAACCAGCTAACCTGAATGCATTTGACTTTAGCTGCAGAAAAGCCATGCAAACCAAACAGATTTATCTTGCAGTGTTTTTAATTTTTACATTTTTGGAAAAATCAAGTTTGAAACAGTTAAATATTTCAGAACAAATCATCTGCTAAAAGGAACACAAGCAAAAATACTATCAGCTAGCTGCCATATACTTCCTGCACTGAAGGAGCCTATAGGAATGGGTTCTTTACAGAGAGCAGCAAGTTTTAGTATTCTGTTTAATTTAGATTATAAACTTTCTCCGAATGATCATGTTTCTTAGGAGCATGTTCATTTTATTTGCCCCTGATGCCAAACACAGCCAACACTTTTACTAGAAATAGCTCCAATTGATGCTCATGACAGCAGAGCAGAAAAAAAAAAAGAAGGAAATCTTTTCAAAAGAGAGGAAAGGAGGGCAGAGACTAGAAGTGGGTAATAAAAGGTCCTGGGCAAGAAGAATGAGGAACTGGCACTACACAGATAAGACCCAAGACAAAAGCAAGGCAAGATGGAAGAGGATGAAAGAGAGCAAGTGCAATAGATGCAATCCAGCGTAGAGGGGCAGGAAAGTCGTCACCCGCCAACACTGGCGCTCTCCCACAGTCAATAACTGGAAACATTCCTCCTAGGTACAGCGCTGGTTAAACACACGGATTATCTCCTGCCTACTTGCAGGCAAAGTGAGACTGAGGGAAATATCCCACTTCCATGTGTTCTGGCATTAGCAGAGTTTTGGGCAGCAAAAACAAACTCTCAATGATCAGCTGAAGCCAAATGTGGTTTCCAGTTCACATTTCACAGCCACAAGAAATTACACCCAAGGAGGAAAATATTTATAAACTACTATATGGAAGTTAAAAATGGTCATACAGAGCTTTAATTCTAGCATTGCTTCATGGTTACTTTATAATAATTACAAAATATGATTAAAATAATAAAAGTTCTACACAAGCACCTATGGATTATTCACCCATCCAGGTATAGACTCTTCAGACTGTGTGAAGGAGGCAAACAAACATTAAAATCAACAGTGAATTATTAGTTTTGCCAAAGTCTTAAGTTTTCAGGTGTCTATACACATCTATACGTATGTCTATGAGATGTATCATGGAAGTAGAAATAGCTGTTTTTGAAATTAGAGAATAAATATTGAATGATGTGTGTTCTTTTGTGCCTATGCTCCAAATTACCTTTGTGAGCAATATTTTCCTTATGAACAACTTATGCCCCAGATGTGAAATGTATGGATAAAGTGTTATATTTTTGAGCATGTCCTGACAATAAAATAATATTAAATGCATCTTTCCTGCCTACAGCTGAACCTTCAGAACTTCAAGTAGGACATTTGTGCATTTCTGATCTAATCCGTAAGGTCAAAGAGAGCCATTGACCATGAAATATAAAGAAACATTTCTGTGGTTATATAATGACACCTCAATGTGGCTTCTCATTAATCAATTACTGCCATTAGCAAGCCTTTGAAGAAGAAAGACTGCCAATGACTCAGCAATTAGGCAGCTAACTACAGCTGTCACTACACAAAGCAAAGCAACAAAATAAAAAAAAAAAAAAAAAGCCCATACCAAAGGGAAAAAAAAAAAAAAGGGGGGAAAAAAAAAAGAGACACAACATCAACCAAAAAACTTTTAAATAAGGCATAATAGGGAAAAATAAAAATCACAGGAAAAACAGTCACTCCACACAGATGTTCAGTAAAGCCAGAATTAAGTCTCAAGCAGCCTGGTAGCTTAAAGCTGTGTAACTGTGTTAGCAATTTCAAGTTCCTCAAGAAACTACTGTAGCAGTGTTACTGCCAGTAATATAAAATAGATGTTAAAAGTTATACCAATATATGCATTACACATCATGCACATTCCCTGAAATTTCATTTTTATAAAAAGTTATCCAGTCACAAATGTCACTTAGTTTTGCTTCATTTTTAGGACTTTTTTGACTTGTGTCCTACCATGAAGTACAATGTCTAAATATAAATTCTTGTGAAACAACTGTTCCATTAGATGGTATACTCTAGGTTTGTGCATACAGAAAAAAAAAAAAAAAAGAAGAGTTTTAGATTTTTTTGCTTTTAATCATTTTGCTAATTTGCAATTCATCTGCAAGTTAATAAATTAATTCACATTAATTATGTAATTAGAATGAAAAACCCTCTGACCAGGAACTCCATTTCTGTAAAGTGCTGATCTCAATGACTGTGCCCTATAAAAGAGAATGACAGAGCTCAGCAATGAACAGTGACGTTACAACATCAGAATATTGTACTCTTATGGGAACATAAATATCACAGCCAGTATACTACATCTGAAGTACTGAAAAAAATTTAAAAAAATTAAAAAAACCCACACCCTCCAGAAAGCAGCCAATGCACAGATTTTTGCAAACCTCAGTGAACTCTGTAATAATACAGAAGGTTTCTTTTTCCTAGCAGTCAAGCTACCGTTTCTCAATTTCTGCTGCACTTACTAGGATTTCCCACTAGTGCAGCCTACACAGTCACCAATCAATAAATTAGAAACCAATGTAAAAATTACAGCTGAAATACATGATATTGTCAGAGACAGTATGACAGTTCTCCACACTATGTGTTAAGTAGCTATACAGAAAGCACACATACACAGGCACTTAGGACTAACACAATTACTACTAGCACAGATCCCAGTTTGCTAAACTAAGGAATTGCACAATGGATGTTCAGAAAGAAAGTTGTCTTCACATCAAACCTGAATTCACAATCTGCCAACACCTTTGCCTTACATGCTTTGTAAACAAGTACAGTCAAATAGAAACTTTGCAACAAAAGCACTAACAATGTTAAATTTGATCCACACTGCTAAAAACCAGGTTGCTCCAGAACACAGCATGTGAAACTGCTGCCATATTCCCCTTATGCTGTTCCCCATGTTACTCTCCTGCTGTTGCCCATCTCATCACAAACTACACTTTAGCTCCTATTGAGTTGCAGCAAATTGTCCCTCGGGATCATCCAGCTGTCACAGCATACCTGTGGCAAAGTCAAGTCAAGTATCTGGTGCTGACTACCATCAAGAACTGGTTAAAGGCATAAATCATAGCACTCCCTGATCGAGGCTAAGACTTCTCTGATCCCTCACAATTAATTAATTTACCCTTTTTTGTTTATCCTTGAAATATGAAAATAGGAGGCGATTCCAGTGCATGTTGTTTTCACACCTTCTCAGATATATACAGTACTGATCGATAACTTTTCAATTTCAACTATACCTGGCTGAAATAATTTTTCTTAGTGATGTCAGTGCTTCTGAACAAAGGTAGTAAAGATGAAAAACGAGTTTTAGAAAACCAGAAACCTCATCCAGTAACAGCTACAAAACTCCAGCTGAATATACATAAGGAATATCCAAAATGCCCCAAATCCCTAGAAAAGAAAAACTGATATCCTCTCCAAGTAGTAGCACTTTTCTGTACATCTTCCCATGTCTTCTTTGTGTTAATGAAAGACCCTGTGCAAAGACACTAACTTTCATTCTGCTATCTTAAAGCAAAACTTGCTGCTTTTCTCACATTCTTAAAAGAATACCTAACCTTTTCCCAAGGGTGGAATTTTGCAGCTCAATTATTTTTGCCAGTTTCTGATTTGAAATATGTTCCTTCTTGTTCATGTGGCTGGGTGGGAAAGACACACAGCCAAGTGAAATTAAAATACATCCACACCCTGTTCAAAATAAACAAGCCCTGACATGGAAAAAAAAAAAAAAAAAAGGAGAAAGAAAAAAATAAACACCGCAATACATGCAGAAAACTAATTAATTTTTCTGTTAAACTCGATGTTTTCTAAAAGAAAGCTCTAAGTGTAAAGCAGGAAGTTATTAATAACTCCTATAGTTGAAGAAAAGCATAATTCAAGGGGCACGTAAGAGTGCAGTACAGTCACGTGTTCTGGCGTGTGATCTGCAGATCCTTGGTGTCCAGGTTAGTTCACCCAAGATGAGCACTGAGGCCAGCTGGCTACACACTGAAGCAGGTAAAACCTTACACGAGTTCTTTGGCTAGCCAGGGGATTAACAGAGGTAGTAATTTCCTAAAAAGCAGTAATAACAAAAATGGAAGGAGTTTCTATAGTGACCTTTCATTAAGTCCCCGGTTGTAAGCCTGTAACAAAAATAGTTTATACCTGATTGGGTAACTAAAAATACATACTACAAAAGACCAGATGGCACAAAAATCACAGTACTAGAGGAATTAAAAACTTACAGATTCTTAGGAATTGCAAGAAATATGCATGTATTTAATGTTCAGCATCTCAGGTAACTCATAAATCTTGGTATTAAGCCATCTGCTCAGCTCTCATCTCCACTAATTCAGTCCTTATGTTGAATTATGCTCCTTAGTTATTTTTGTAAACACCTCCAAAATGTTGTATCACTCATGGTATACATGTATCCCAGGCAGGAGTAGATGTCATCGGCCACAGGGCCACTGTTGTGCCTCAGCAGAATCAGAGGAAGAACATGAATCTCCACCTTCTGCTGAAGGTTCAGAGACATGACTCCCACCAAGTCTAGGCTGGTCTGTCACATTAACAACAGTAACCAACGGCTTCAAGACCCTAGATGCCAAAGGAAATTCAGTAGCCAACTCACTACTGTCAAAAAGGTTATGATGCTATACAGTCATACTTAAGACATTTGAATACAGAAGCCAGCAGGAGGACAAAAAAATCTTGGCTGCTCATTTGAAAAGCAAATACATTTAGTACTAGGCAAACACACCGAGAGCATGTACATATTGTAGAGTGACAGACACTTATAAATTGTCTAGCCTTCTCAGAGAAAGAGATTCTCTGTAAAAGAGGAATTTATTGGGGTTTTTTAGAGAACGCTGCCATAGTATAATACCATGGCCTAAGCCAGCCTAGATCCTGAGCTATTTGCAATCTTAATTTTAATTGCACATTAATCACTCAATCACATCAAGCAGTTTTCCTTGTAGAGTAGGAGGTTTTCAGAAGAACCTCTACTTTTCTGATGGCTTCAAAGCCTCAAGATGCATGCAGTAATGTAACAAACCTCAGAACAAAAAGTGAGAAGAGAAAGCAATAAAACTGGTGCCTTCTCCACTAAGAAAATTAATTTCAGCAGATAGAATGTCTGCTCTGCACAAAGACATTCCTCCTTTGCCCAGCTTAATTGATTCCAAATTTTCCCATTGACCTTGCTTAGATTAACATTACACTCAAGCAATCTTATCTTTTAAATCAACATATTGGATTAGTGTCAGTCTGCTGGAAAGTAGAATTTTCACACACCAAATCTGGACAAAAAAAATAGAATTCAAAAATTCTGTCCAATTTAGCTAACTACTTTCTACGTCCAAAACTTCTTTCAGAAGATTATTTCAGAAAATATCACAATTGGCTAGAAAACAGAAGCTGAGACATTGCTTGCAAACTGCTACAAAATCCTTATCTATACATAAAAATACACAAAGACACACTTCCAACACAGCAGCAACAAAAGCAATACCTGGTTGTAAAAGGAGCATACATCACTGCTTGGAGATGAACTTCCTCCCCGTTCAGCATCTACATCTGAAACAGCCTGGAAAGCACTCAACAGTATCACCAACATGGAACTTAGCCCACAAAGAACTAACACCAACTTGACCTCAAGTATAGGAGCAGGTCTCCAGAGGTGCCCCTTTACTTGCCCAAAGAACAGGCCAATATTTCTTCTTAAGTAAGGTTATTACCAAAGAGAAACTTGAAGGTTTGCATAGATCTCACACACCTTATCCTTTTGTATATTAAATACTAGTATGTAGAGGATCACAAAGAGCTAAAATGTCAATAACTAATGAAAGTAGAAATAAAGTTCAGATCTATTTCACTGCTCATCACCATTTCAATACTTTGCATATCACAAGCCACTAAAAGCGCTATTTTGAACGAAACATTCAGTTTCTGAGAAGGGAAGATTTAAAGAAGCAAGCATGAGGATTAAGTCTCCTTTCCTTTGAAAGCTGCTTCATCACCTTTTCCAACTGCACTTCAGCTGGACCCTGGGCACCACCTGAACACTGAATAGCTGGGGTAGTGGGGTTCTTATTTTTACCCCTCATAACTTATTTTTAAGCTAATTGAAAATAAATGTATAACTATAATAACATTTTGCTCTCTGCAAGGAGATGGAGATGAGGAGAAGGAGATTAGTAATGTTTCAGGTACCCTTGCAAACAGCAACAACTGGAAGCCACCAACCATCTCCCTGTGAAGCCTGCCAACAATGTGCATTTGGACAAAGTCTGAGAGACTCTGAAGCTATTCTCTGCCTTAGCTGTGTTAAAAGACCACAAGTAACACAGCCGAGGTCCCTGCAGGACTAAACCTTTAGAAGAGGATTCAATTGTTTTGATAATCAATCATAGGACTGTGGTTTGAAGCACACAGCTGTTGCTGAATTTCAGTTTTTCTCTATCATTACTTCAATAGGTACCTCAGAACTATAGATGCTAACTATAAAGTAAAGACTGCAGAAACCCACTACAGCATTAATAGTTATAGGGAATACATTTCAGTGAGATAGTAACAAGCTGGTTTTCTGTAAAACACATTCATATCTCGTATGTATCTAATACACACACAATAGGTATTAGTTCTAAGATGCAGAATGGTATTTACCACCAGTGACATGTATTAAACATTTTCAATTTATTTTCTCAACAGTAGGTGTTAAAATTATATTCCTGCCACAACATTCTCATCCACACCTTCACGTGAAAAGGTTAAACTAATATGATATCCTATCAACCTTATTGGGAAAAAATCCAACATCACAGCCACTTTCCATAAATACAGCTCTATTGGGGGGATCCATTCTGTTTACCAAATTCAGGAATCAGACCAGAAAACTGATAAAAGACATTACATCAAGTTGAGGATGAGTTGGCAATTTTGCTCTACTATTTGAAAATGTTCTGATTACTAACAACGTCTGAAAAGCAATGACTGAAAGGTGCATCACCTCTGCATGAGCCCCTCGTCCTATGCAGGTGAGAACTGCTCAGACTGTATAATCAGCTGCTACCTGTTTCCAATTGTTATCCCCTTTTATTCTAAGTTTAGAACAGAGAACAAAAGCTCTTGAATGAAAATGCACTTCCCTTTTCATTTTCAAGATCCCTAAGTCAGCCCATGATATGTGCACACTTTTCTCCACCATGCACAGAATTACTCTTGGTGGCAATACCAACATTTGATTTGGGCTGGGGGGAGCATGGTGCGATAAGAAAATACCCCAAAAAAACGTGACAGCGAGACCAAAATCTTTCAGTTCTAAAGATACCAAGACAATCCAACAGGCACTAAATTATTCAACAGAATGAAGCCATGAACCCTGCAATTTATGTCAGTTCACTATGAGGAAGGTCAGCTGTCTGCAACAGCTTAGCAGCAGTTATTTACTTCAGTAATACCTGTGAATACCGGGAATCGCAAACTCCATCTGCACAGCAACACCTGAACCACAACAAGCTGAAGAACACTTAAGCATGGGCCCACCACGGAAAGACACTTCGTGTACCTACTAACCTTTTACATATAGCAAATCCTTGTACATTATCAATGCTTTGCATAAATTCTTCCTCTGTCCATGCAGACATCTCCACAAACCTGTCATCTTTACAGAAACGATCGTGAACATTTCAAGCACACAACTCAAAAAGGATATTTTTGTATCTTATTAAAAGGGAGTTTTGTGATAAGGTGCAGTCTAGCAGTAAAAATTTGCTCTTACTGATTTGTCTTATATTTATCTTAATATATTTAAATGGATATTTATCTTAATGTTAGCCTAATCAGTACCGTTCATCTTAGAAGACCTAACTGGGAGGGAGGATACAATATTTATATGGGATACAACCGTTTACAAAAATTATAGTTGCAGAGAAGAAACACTGGGAGCAAAAAACTACAGTCTGCTGCAAATGAAATTCCGACTACAAATTTTACATCCATCTTTAACCTTGTACTTCTATTGCAGCGTGGCTTGTCGGACTTTGCCTCTTTCTCCTGCTGAGAAAGGAACAAAGAGAACATCAACTTCACACCAACACTGCAATTTTCAAAACCTGTATTCTGAAGCATCACTGCTCCTGCGCTGACCATAGCTGCACCCACCTGCCTTTTGGTACCTGTTTCCTTCAACACAGGAGGAAGCCTGAGACTTGCTCTCCAAATTTGCTGGCTGCAACCTCCCATCTCACCCACCAGGGCCCTGACCAAGTGCGTTACTTGTAACTGCAGATTGTGCCTGGATTCCCAAGTCCTTGCCAGAGCTGAAGCCACAATTCTTCATCCTATAGGGCAGACTGACCCCTTTGCCACCCACCTTTGACCCAGATGCTTCTGTGGGAGTGAGGCATATTCAAAAGACTTAAGCATGGCAGGGAGGAGGAACACAAATGCCACTGACCACTGTGTGTTCTTTCAGCCCCAATGCACTCTTTGGGGAGGTTTTTTGACTTTCAAAACCTGGTAGGGTGAATGACAAATAAACTGGAATACACCTGAAAAGACACAGGACCACACAGAGGCACATAACTAACTATACAGTTCCTGTTTCCAGCCACTGCCATAACTGGTTGTTTCCAAAGTCACAAAAAAATTCACAATTTATTGCAAGGTTCATCATTATGGGTTTCCATTTTACCTCAGTTTCACCTCAGTGTAACAACAAAAACCATTTGCAAACTGACAAAGAAACAGCATAAAATCAGAATATACGTTTGGGCAAGGCTCTGTTTGCTGGTCTAACAAAAGACTCTTTCCTAGCATGTACATCACAAACATCATTTCCACCATGCAATGCCTTTTCTTAAATGAACTCCTTCCTATGTTTTCTTGAATGAAATTGTAGCTCCTTCTCATTCCACCCAAACACCTAGCAACAATCTAACTCCACCTCCTTTTCTCCAACGATCAGCTTCCAGTGTCTCCTACGCATATGCAGTGACAGATCTGCAGTGGATGCAAAATTACAAACATCTGTCAGCACTATTTCCATAATAAGATTACACAAGCCCTTGAAGAACTAAGATCAAGTGAAAAATCCAAAAGACTCACAAGCCTCATTAACTTCCTGGTTAATCAAAATCGGAAGCTGTCTTTAGAAGAAGGGTGACTTTTGAGATTTCTTCCAAGAACTACTTCTCATGGCTGTAATTGGTAATTGGTAGCAGGAAGACGAAAAGCTGTAAACCAGCATTTCTCAGAAGCTTTATGGCTGGTTTGTTTGAAAATGGACAAACATTCTCAAACAGCAGATGATGAGGACTGCTACCGATCCCCCCAGCACAACGGCGGGTAAGAGGTACACAGTCCAGGGAGAAAACAGCAGCAAAAGGTTATTTTGCTGCCATACAGCTTAAAAAGCTTACTCGGAGGATGAAAGGAACAAGACAAAATGTACAGAGTTTGGAAAAGAGATGGAGTTCATAGCTGTCTTCTTTGTTAGGTGGTCTAGGTGAGACAAACAGTTGTGGTAAGACTAACATTAGAGAACTGAAGCACTCACAACAGATTCAGTTAGAAGAGTAACAGACAGAACTAGTAGATGGTAAGAAAGGTGTCTTGGCATTTGCAGCTGTCCCCTTTACTGGAGAATGCACAATGTTGCACATCCACGACCACACATTACCTCTCTGAAAGACGACTGCTACAGCAGTAGTCCTGAACACAGATTCTTAATTTTCTCTGGAAGAATAAACTACTGTTTCACCCGAACAGGTAGTTGCAGAAGATCAACATTGCTCTTAGAACAGCAAATGTAATACCTTTAGAAACTAATTCAGTCACTGAATGATGAAGGAGAAAGATTACAATGCAGCTTTTAGCAGCACACAAAACAAACAGGAAAGCCACACTCCTTTTTGACTTAGTTTTGTGGCATTTAAGTGCAGGACAAGTAGACTCTGGAAACATGGAAGCATTTGTGCTCAGGAAGAGCACTGGAACACCTGGTTTTTGGGGGATGGGAGGAATTACACATTTTGGAAGGTGGAGTAGGTAGTTCTGTAGAAGTCATCATTTGCATAAATCTTGATAAGTAACACTGTAGAAGATGAAATTCTGGGTATATGCCACTTTTCTCAAGGCTATTCAAGTTTCCTTGAAATCTTATAACCATTTCCACTTTCTACTTCCACAAAAAAAAAAAAAAAAAAAAAAGTCTTAAAATTCATAGTGTATAATTTCAAAGCTAATTCAGGCACACGAATTTCCTAGTCATAACACTAATATTTTCTGTACTGCATTTTGATAAGTAGCACTAAAATGTCTTAACTACAAACTTACAGTGACCTCTGCTGAACAGTCAGTGCATCTTCCACACAGACTGAAAATGGATCTCTGCTGACAAACCTGGCACTTGCAAATTGGCCACACAAGGAGTATTTTGAAAAGAATGTCACCATTTAAGCTACAAAACCCAGAGCTCTATTTGATATAAAACAGATAAAATTTTATGCATGATATCAGGAAGAATCTTCTGGTAAACCAAAACAAAAATATAAGCTTTAGACCAAAGCTTTATTCGTCAATTTGTAAGCTATCTAATGCTGTTGGCTACACCTAGTAATTTCAACTATTCAGTAAAGAATTACACTTATTCCAGTAAATTAAACAACAAGAGGCTGCTTGTGCTCCCAGGATGTAAATAATGACTGCGGTAGGAGCAGCACTGGCTGCAGTACAACTTAGATTTTGTAAACGAGAAAAATTCAGAAATCTGTCTGACATGCTTTTAAGACTATAGCAAATATTTCCATTTCTCAAAATCCTTTGTCTACGTGAGTTATAGTTGTCCAGACCAGCTTCACCAACACTGAACCTCCACTTCTCTCCAGCTGTCACCTCCAGCAAAGCAGGGTGAGCGGAGAGCTGCCCGGGGAATGCTGGCATCAGCGTGTCTTCATACTGCTTCTGCTCTCTGTTTCTGAGGTTAAGTAGGAGTAGTAGCACTTCAATCCCTTTTTTCTCCATAGCTCTGATTTCCTTCCTCTCTCTAGGCACAGCAACCATCTTCTCCAGCTGCCAGATTCCTTTTTTCGACACAGATTTTAAGTCCATTGTCTTTCTTTTCCTGATGGAAAGTAAATAGCTGAGATGCTCTGTGAAAAAGTGCAATATCCATTTTCACCAGGACTCAGACAGAATGAGGGAGGGATCTCAATGCACTTAGCCCCTACAGGAGTACAGAAAAAGCAGAAAGGACACAAGCTTGAAGACACAACAGAGAGAGAGTTTAAGTAAGGCTAGAATGCACATAAGTACAGCACAGATCTGTCCTAGTGACTACAGGCGCCTATAAACATTGATATATAAATACATACACATACAAACACATATCTATACATAGATATGCATTCCCAGAGCATTCTTAAATGATAATTGAGGCTCTTATTTGACAAATGGCTACAAAAATATAAATCAAACTTTGTAACATTTCTATAAGCCATTAATAAAGTAAAACATAGCACGCATTGACAAATTTACCACCCACTGCCAGTTTACAAAACAAGCAGTACTTCGCAGTTCATAGTAATCACAGCCCAGCACCTTCCTCATGCCATTAGAGGACATAAACTAGGATGCTCGCACCAAGGGGTGGTCCCAGTTGAGCATGGCCCACCAGCTGGCAAGGAGAAGACAACCCATGCCTGCTTCCTGTGTACAGCACGGCAGCTGACTGCACTTCTTCCAAACACAGAACGGGCAGAAGGAGCTCACTTGCTTGTTTCTGCCACCAGGAAGCCATACAAATTTTGGGTTTATCAATGCTTACCAATAATGAGTTTTTATCAGCGCTTACAAGAGCCATTTAATCCAAACATGCACCTCTGTATACCACCCAGATTTTATTTAAACAATATCAAATCAAATACACCATATTAAACTGTGAGACCAACATAAGTAGCTTAATATTTAAATCTCTATATTGCTTTCAAGTCTATATGCACAAAACTATGCTATTTAAAACTCCATCTCAAATTGTATTATACACCACGTTACCAAACAAGGAATTTGCATAGTGTGCCAGCAAACACTAATCCTTCCCTAAGAGACTTCCAAATCTGTTCATGTAGACACAACGGCTCCCAGGGCCATGCTACAGGATCAAAGCTACCAGGCACCACCTCTTCTGTGCCCTGCAGACCCAAGTCATGAAGACCCACGGAACTCCAGATTTTATTACCTGACATAGTCTAATAAATTCCCTTTTTATGACTAGAATTAAACTGTTATTGTAATCTTAAATACTAGAATAATTTTGAGATAACCAATACAGCAATAGCTGCAGTAGTCCCAAGTTATGGAAAAGCCACAAACTGACACATTTCAATACAGTATGGCAAAAAAAAAAAAAAAAACACATCAAATTGGAACTGAACCAGGACTCAATCAAGCCCTAAATAAAATTTCAGTTTTTTCAGTCTTTACAATTTCAACCAAAAACTGTGATTTGAATCCAGAATTTCAGAACACAACATTTTGCATAAAACCCAAGTGCTTCGATTTTTCAAGACACATTTTCATGCAGCATCATGAGAATGATACTCTCATGACAAACTTTCCCTTGAAACAAATCCCAAGGATTTTTAAAACTTAACCTCTTGAATTTTCATCACTCAAGTCAGGATCTTTGAACACTAAGGGAGAGCAGAACTGAAGCTCCCATGATCTGGCACAGAACTAAAGGACAGATTTAACTTTCATATCTTTAAGGAGAACTAAGGCTCCCAGTAAAGAGGTAGTAACTTCTTTCCATTATTTCTGTACAGCCTCATGGCAAGCTTTGTGATTCTGACATTTCCACATCTGACACTAAATACAAGGTCATGGCTGCAAATTAATCCTTAATGTATCCTGTTGCACCCATTTCACAATACTTGCATAATATCAAATAATACCATATGCAATTAGTATGTGTATCATATGCAATTCTTCAATTCCTGATTCAACAGCAAGATGGTACCTTACAAATACTTTATGGTATTTTACAGTGACTATAAAAACCATAATATAATTTTCATATTTTTATGGCTCTAAATAAAACTCAGATTCATTTTGAATGAATGAAAGCGATGCTCCTGCAAGAAAATGTATCTTTAGCTTTTTACAACATTCCATAACATACAATATGTACAGAGGATTCATTTAGCTTCAAAGACACACTTTGACATCATAAAATTTCCTGTCTTTGGCAGCTCTGAGTGACTGGAATTAACTTATTTACTTGGAATTAACATAATAACTTAACCAGATGGTATGAGAATTACAGTTGATTAGATCAACGACAATAATGCCACCAAGTCTGAGCATCTGACCTTGGCAAAACAAATATTACAATATTTACAGTAGAAGAGGCAGAAAAATCTGTAAAGAATGGCTGTTGGTAAATTGCATGAACACAGAGCTCCTCATTAAAGAGTATGTTACTAGAGAAAGAGAATGTTATCTTGCCACCTATTCCATAAAGATGCCTCCATTCTGAAAAATATTTTTAATATGCATTCCAGCCAGCATTCATTTACATATATGAACTAATTTTCTCTTTTATTGGTTCATCTCTAGATTTAACAGACACTTAGATAATTGAAATTTTCTATAGCACACTAAACAGAATGTAAGTCATGCACTGTTTTGAACAGTTTTATAAACCAAAATTCCAACCAGGTAATATACATGCATCTTTTTATTTATTGCAAATAGTTTAAAAAAATACTTCATTAACGTATTTTTACCCTAAAGCTTCTCTGAATGTCCAAATCATTTCCCAATTGCATCTCAAAATTAAACTCTTCAGTTTTTATCTCTGTGCCCCTGGGCTTTACTGCACAACACAACATATTTTAATATGGTTAAATGCTACTGATGTTGCAAAATGTTATTTCTTATTGAAAATGGTCATTAATATCATTTCATACCTCAGAGAGTATGGTAGTAATTTGGTAATAAAACACACTATTATCATCGTCTTCTAATAACCTGAAAGTGTTGTTATCCTAGGGCCCTAAATGTCTTACAGAATATTATTAGAACAAGCACATTTTGGTCATTATTTAGATGGGAACATTTCCCCTGTCTCTCATACCTCATTCAGTAATTGCACACTCCCGCTATAATTAAATTTGCCCATTTTAAATTGTCCATAATATCGTAAAGTTCATTTTCTGGTCCTGTGGGACACATCATTGACTCCATTTTGGGCACAATATACTTTTTAATGATGTATTTTAAATTGTTTAGTTTTATTTAAATTACTGTCTAGAATAATAACTTGAAACATCTCAGATTACATAAAACAGTTTAAAGTGGAGAAAGCGGGAAAAAAAGCAATAGTAGGTTCCTAAATATATAAAACAAGAGTGAAATGCTTTTCCTCCCTTGAAGTGATTTTATCTACTTGCCCAGCAGTAAAAGCACTGTCTTCTCAGGAAAGATATTGCTTTGAGATGAGCAGCATTTACTGGAGACAGACAGATTCATAGGAGCATAAATGCTGTCTCTGAGGCTTGGTCAGGAGCTTCCCTACCAAAGCCACAAGCACACAGCAGCAACCCATTTCACTCCCTTAAATTCAGACCAAGGTACTTAAAATAAAACCTGAGTGGACTTCTTAAATGAAGAAAAACACTAAGGATACCATTTAGTGTATTTTCACAAACACCTAATCATGTTCAAGTGCAATGTTCATAGTAACAATGTTCACTGTAAATAAAAATGTGAAAATGCACCTATCTGAAAATTTATATTTTGAAAAACTTGTGCTATTTAACAGTATTAATATCAGCAATTGCATGATCTGATTGGTCTAGATCAGTTAATATCTGTCCTACCTTGCCAGAGCTTGGAGAAGAACACCAGAGAGAAGCTCTTTGCTTCCACATCCCGGGTGAAAATAAGTGTTAGGCCATTTTTCTCTCATCTAAATAAATGTGCACATAAAAGTCTCACAAGGGATCTGCACTGGATATTGTGCACAAATCAACTGCAAACCTTGCACACATCAGACAAATTATGGGAAACCCATAAGCAAACTGTATCCAGACAAAACTAATAAGTGAGACAGCTCAACTGCTTGGCACCCTCCGCTGAACTGTGCAATACAAGCCAAGGGTACAAACAGCCAGAAAATCAGAACTCCTGAAAAATGGTAGCTGGTTCACTAGCTGTTGAGATAAGACAAGGGAGAAAAGTGCATTTGTATTTATAAAAATAAGAATGCTCAAAACATATTCCAAGGCAATGTGATATACATACAAATCTGCACAACCATTTACACCCGTGGAACACATAAAATGCTGTAAGAAATAAAGCTCTAGAAAGAAGATCACTTAGAAGTAAATACTATGCTTAATGGAACATGATTTGTTGAAATAGGAAACAACTATTCCTTGGGTCTCTCTACAAGCAGCTCTGGTGTTTTAAAACGCACAGAAAGAAAATTCAGCAGAAATATTCTGCTCTACATTTTCTGCAACTTCAGAAGCAACACAAATGTTTTAGGGCTCAAATAAACTACTAACAGAATTAAAAGTCTTCTTCAACTATATGTCAATAACAAGAAAGCAAAAGCATCTAAGAGCAAAGAGAAATTCAAGGATGAAAGGGGAATCAAATTATTGATACGGACAGCTTTTATCATCTGTGAAGTTCATCTCACACACACACACAGGAATTGCTGTGTTTAAAAACACTGAGTTAGAGAGGAGACTGCAGTCAGACACTCAGAAGTCCTTGAATACACTTGCAGTATTTTCCTGCATATTGTTAATATTTTGCATTTCCACTTACAGCTGACACCAGATATCCACTGAAAAAAAATGAGTTAGAGAGCCTGTCTTCATGGTTACGCACACGTGGACAAACAGAAGCTGAACAGATATCCCCACGGACAACGACCAGGCAAACATCAGAACATTTCACTCTTCCTGGGATGTCTTACTGTAGAGTTGCAGGGCAAAGGACTCTTGTT
>NW_008594312.1:44797-46389 GCF_000691845.1 Merops nubicus | reverse complement strand
TTCCCCCTGCATATTTAGTTTTTTTTTTTTTTTTTTAAACTGTCTTTTAAAGTCTGCAGCTTTACTGGTTTGCATCAAACACAATGTTGGAATTCAAACAACAAATTTGCACTTGACATCAGTCATGGCCTTGTACCTTGCTATTCCTCAGTTAAACAACTTAGGAATAACTCAATATATTTTCTTTTTAAACTGGCTGATTAAAAAGATGCTACAGAATTACCTGTGCAATTATACTGTTATCACACCAAATTTTTCAGCCTTAACAGTCTCTGCCCTCCAAAAATTATAAAAATTAAATCTTTTTTTTTAATTTTGGATTCAAAAGAGATTCATACATCTGACACATCTCCAATGGCTGGAATAAGTGGAGAAGTAGAATGAAGCAATTCAGAAATTTAACAGAGGCCATGAAGGCGTTCCTGGAAAATGTCTAGAAGTCTACAAATCAAGAAGGTTGAAAAGCCCTACCCTGTAATAGCATCTTCCAAAAGAGAAAACAGAACTTGGAAAGTTCTATTTGCAAAATAAAGATCAGCTCTTCCACAACTAGGTTTTCAAAAAATATACCTATCTCACTAAAACACACACAGAAATATTGCTTCATCTACCTTTCTGTACAATAGCAAAACACTGCTGCGACCAATTTTGATCTTCAAGAAAATAATTTTAAATTGAACAGCAAAAAACAAAAGCAGTTAGCCTTTTGGGGGAGAACAAGAGCAAACAAAAAAAAACTCATGAGTGTAATTAAAGAGATTGGACACAAGAGGTAGCTAGTGTCTCCATGTTCTTACATACTACTCTGAAACGGGGAAGAGAACAGAAGGCCAAATAAAGCCACTACATTGAAAGACGTGCTTTCAAAAGCAAGATGGAAAAATGAAAGTTTTCTGGGCTTTCTGGGCTCAAAGCATTCATAGAGAGCAATGAGAGGGTCCTTCTGGTTATAACTCTGTGGAAAGTACCTTGTTCACTCTGAGTCATTTCATAACAAAGCCCTGAGTCCACACAGAAGTTTATTTTCATCCAGGCTGCTGCTTCCCCACCCCACCCCGATAAAAAGGAATGCCATCTGCTTCGTATGTAACCCCAGCATTTTTTTGAGGATGATTGTAACTGACCCTAATTCTAGACTGTATCTATTATGATAAACATACCTTTTTGAAAGCACAAGAATATTGCTGCTAAAAATATAAATAGAAATGGCACAAGTTTTCATGCTTGTTTTCAAGTATGTTAATTAAAATCTGGCACAGTTGCATTAAAAAAAAAATCTGCTAAAACAAGTATGTGCTTACATATATTACATATCAAGTAAATTATAATTATTACCTCTTCTTGATAAAGATATCCAGAAAATTAATGCTTCAACACTGTGCATCTGATCATTTTAATCATCCTTTAATACAACAGACAAATCCACCAAAATCCAAAGGGATTGATTCAGTGACTGTTATGTTTCTAAAAGCACACACTGGGAACTTCCAAAAGCTTCCTAATGACAATAATTCAACACCTGGCTACGATGACCTGTACCTCTCATTCTCAAACAGTTTCTCCCATGAATTACAGCCATGCTGAGAAGGGAA
>NW_008594312.1:40504-44766 GCF_000691845.1 Merops nubicus | reverse complement strand
CCCGGGCCAGGGGGGCAGCCGCAGTGGGGGCAGCTCTGCACCGCCTGCCAGCCCCCCGGCCGCCTGCACGTGCTCGGCTCTCAAACCAGACACTCAGAACAGCTGTGGAGCACCGAGCTGATGCTCACCTGCCCCCAGTCAACATGCTGTGGAAAAGGGGCTTTTATAAATAACTTCTAGGCTTGTCTAAAAATATAAATCACCCTAATTTCCATGCAATTTGTACACATTACCTGTTGTGGAAAGCCCAGAGTGTCAGGAAATGATGCCCAAGATCTTGCAAAAATTATATTTTGTCTTTTGCAATACTAACAAAAAAAGTTGGTAGGTTAACATCACAGGTATGGTTCCTCGCTCAACCAACATACAGCTGCAGGTAAATTCTGGATAAGGAACCTCTCACAAACACTATCGGAATTCAAGCATCCTCTACTCAAAGAAGATGCGACGTTCTCCTGCATGTATATACAGACATGCACAGGCATACAGACATCGTTTGTAGATACAGATATCCTCTTCAGGGTTGCATCACTAGAGCAGGCATTCCCCTGCTATGACAGGATCCCCGTTTTGGCTAACATTCCTCACATGGATGAATGCACTAAACATAAAAGATTAAATTATGACTTACCTGTTAACAGGTTATCACAAAATCAGCGCTAAAGACTGAATATAACTTTGCACCTTGAACAAAAGCCATTTTTGTCAACAAGATATTTCTTTTAGAACAAATCGGAAAGATATTTTGCTAAGTGCTACTGTACTCTGTAATATTCAGTGCCATAACAAATAAAAATCTTACTGTCATATCAGTACTCAGTTCCCACACAGAATCTTTCAGTAATAGATCTCCAAGTACTTAATATTTTATGCTGAAAAGCAACTTATGTATACAAAAGCATTTAATGCACAGTATGCAATGAGCTCCACATCAGATTTCTACAGTAAAAAATTTACCAGGCATAAGAAACCACAGCTATATATGTTGAATTAAAAGGGCAAATGCTAAAACATAAAAGGGGAAAAAAACACACTTATTGCACACGTTGAGATAAAAACCCCATGCCACTTAACTCTGCACCATGTTCTGGGGAAACATATATATATATGTAAGTATAAAATATACAATTTCCCAATGTTTATTGAGAACAGGTGGGGAAAAAAAAAAAAAAAAGTAGGAACTTAAGTTTCAATTCTGTTTTCCTTTTGGGGCTCATTAACTTCACATAAAATATGACATCAATTTTAAAGAGCAAAGAATAAGATCAACTGGCATGCCTTTCATAATTTGCAAATTTGTTGTATTCTACACTTCAGTTTTTTTCATGCACCCATTTCAGGTGCTGTTAGAAACATCTGAAGCACTGACTCATTCTAACAATCTTTATTTCAATAACTTCAGTAGATATAGTGAAATATTTAACCAAAGCAGCTCAACACACTCAAGTTTCAACATAGCTGTACCCACCCAATGGAAAAAATAATATTCCCAGTTTAACTGAGTGGTACCTGGGACAGTTTCAGCCCTACCCATGCAAGCTGCTGTGCTGCTGCACAGAGAAGCAGGTAATTCAGCTAATACTCTTACCCAGCTAACTTTGTTAAATGCTGACATTCGACAAGACAAACCAGAGGAATCCAATCCTGGAAGATGTACACACTGAAGCACCAAAGAAGATTAAATATCAACGAGGGCAGAGGGATACAATTTTATTTTGGCTTAAATTCAAGCAAAACAAAACAAAGGTAACCTGACTGGAGAGCCAACAGAAAAGGCCCCAAGCAACAGGAGCCCTAATCCAGGACCTGCATCATCCCACACTTAATTGCATGCTGTTAATGAAAACTGCTTTGTTCCAGCCCCCAGCTTTGCACGGGCTCCTCGGGCCCCTTTGCCCATGGGAGGAAGGCGCGCTGAGGCGGAGCTCACTACCAGGAAGGGTTATGAGAGACAATCAGCCACACAGAAAACAAGCGTGCTCCTACAATTTAATAATTTCCGAGAAACATGTTTGCAGCACTGGGTGAGATGTCTGGACTCCATGAAAGTCAAGGGATTTAGGCATTTAGGCACCCAAGACGCTTCTCCAAATTGGACCTTCAAAAGCATCTGGAAGCAAGGCTGCAGTGGCTCCCGCAGAAGCCGTCTTTAGCTCCGGTCGCTAATCTGCTTACGCTCCCTCAGTCGCTGATGACTGGAGAGTGGTTCCCCCAGAGCTCAGCTCAGGGAGACTCAATTATGGCTGCTCCTCTGGAAGGATTCAGAGCTGAAACCTGTCACCAGGGAGCAGGGAGAGGGAACTCACACTGGCTACAGTTCGCCTTCAGGGAGGGACATCTCAGACTGACGTCCAACCGTTCCATTTGCAAGTGCATGAACAAGGCAAAATGGGGTTAGTAGAAGTTTTAAAGTTATTAAGAGGTTTTTTGACTACTATAGACAAGGCATATTACAAATGCTGGTTTCAAAATGGATTCAAAACAGACAGAAAGAACAGGGCAGTATACCCCAATAACATTGCCTAGCTTATTTCACACCTTTCTAGGTTTAAAGAAAATAAAACGGAATTATTGAAGTCATCTTTTATTATTTATTTAGTCCTCATTATAAATATCCTAGATAAAGGAAAACTTCACTACCAGGTTACAGGAGGAATACAAATAAGTGTGCATATTTGCACTCTGTAAACATGTCTGTGCTGCTACATCACTGAACAGTAGGAACATCTCTCCATCTTACTGACAACAATTATGACTGCAATACAATTAGAAAAAATAATTTTAAATTGCTATGAAAAATTTCACACCATTGTCTATATGGATATGAATTTAAAAGTACTATATAAATTAGTCACTTAATTAAACTATGATTAATATTGTCCTATATGGTATATCTACAAATAACTAGCATCTTTACTCCAGCATTTAAAATCCTTAGTTATAGCCAGCTCAGTAATACGTTAGAAAAATGGAAAGTAAAATTTATTTTTTAAAGATAGGGTCATAATTTACATATTCATCTACTGATGATCATATAGCAAGTTAAATGTATCTAATGTACCATTAGCAAATGAATTTTTTTTCTACAGAAAAACCCACACAAAGAAGTCAGCTTTACAAAGCATCAATCTGCCATGTAAAAAAGTCTATACAATTCTATGCTGCTGAGCAATGGGATATTCTTGTTAGCTATCATCTGTAAGCACAAGATCTCAGTCCTTAGTTGTAACAGCTGTCTCAAGGCTCATTGCTTCACACACAAAACTGAAAAGAAGAGAAAAATCCCTACAAACCCTCAATATTTAACTGAACTCAGTTTCATCTATCATTATAGTGTCCACCACTCCATCTTCTGAGGACCAAAAATGAAAGACTGTGGGAGACCCAGCCTCTACCACACTAAACAGCTTGGGATCATCCAACCATTTTGCCACCTCCTACTTCCCTCTATAGCTTATTTACAGTTCTGTTTAGGAGCACAAGTCTCAAGCAATCACCTCGGAAAAAAAAACTGCTGGTGACCTTCCACTGTTGACAATAAAACCTTGGTATTTACCCTTCTGCTCTATTTCCTACTTTTAATATTTTTTTTTCCTTATCTATAGACAAACTTTCTGTCTTATACCATGGCTGTTAAGTCTTCTTTAGAGCTTCTGGAGACAGACTTTGTCAAACACCTTTCAGAAATCCAAGCAAGAAATATCAAACGGATTATCCTAATCCCACCAGAAGAACCCAAACAGACTTGTGAAGTATGATTTATATTAATCAAACCCATCCTATGAGACAGAAAACATGTCAACCCCTCCACACAAGATCAGCTTCACAAAAACATCAGCACATAACAAGAGTAATCAACTGGGAAGTCTTCCTTCATGTGTGCTCCTTGCCAACTCAGACCCCACTCCTGCTTACACACAGTTGCACTGTATAACAAAATCAGATCTGGCCATACTACATTCCTTCTCCTCATTACCTATGTGTGTCACAACAACAGTTTCTCCAGACCAATTTTCCCTGTCACACAGGATGCTTGTGACAGAATCAAAACACAGCAGGCCACAGAACCAACTTTCCCCAGAGGTCCTCTGATTGTTCTGCTGACTTTCAGGAGAGAAATCTGTTTGCCCTCTCTCCTTCAAATACTCCAGACTCATACATCAAGTTTAAAATTGCTCTGCTTTCCTTTTCAAAAAGGAATTTATTGAACAAGCCAGGCTACTATATGTTTAACAAATCAGGCTCCTATATACCACACACTC
>NW_008594312.1:19640-40473 GCF_000691845.1 Merops nubicus | reverse complement strand
CTGAATACTGGTCTCCTCCTCTTCCAAAGGACAGCCCTACTTGCAACTTTAAAAATCCGAGGATTCACTTACTTTTCTTCTACACCATGTCTATTTCTGTTAACCTGACTATCATAATCAAACATAATTGCTTCTACATAATTGAGATTTACCCTCCAAACAGAAAAAAAAATTATGTTTGGATTTGTAATGTATCTAAAGCTTTCCAAACTAAGATCACTGAGATTTCTGTAAGTTATGCTTGTATCCTGTACTGGAATTCTCTTTTTTAAAAATCTGGAAATAATTTCTTTAATAATCTATCATCTTAAAAGGTTTTATTTTTAAAAAAAAATTTTTTTGAAAGGTACTGCCTTAATTCTGTCTGCACTGAAGCTTGTTATCACGAATATACTGCTCCCAAACTTCTTTCATTAAATTAATTCACTGTGTTACAGATGTTGCCATTGATTTATCTACTGAACTAAACACATAATGAAGTGGAAGGTTAAGACCAACACACAAAAAAAATCCTATTTCTTCCCTCCCCCACTCCCCCTTACTAATTTTGTCATGGCTCCAGGAATAATTCCCACAACAGCAATAAAAAGCCATATGCCTTTTCTCTTCAGCCTCTCTGTAAAGCCTACAGCTTTTCTAGCAGTACAATTAAGGAAAATAAATAGTGACAGAAAGATAAACTTGAAAACAAATTGAAACAAATACCTAAAACTTGAGGCTCCATGGCAGAAATTAATGTAACTAGTATGCTTTTAAATGGAAAATTTTACTTTTCATCTTATGATTCCTATGATACAATTTTAGAACTATAACACAGAAATGTGAAACAAAATCCATAAATCTATAGACTATTTTTTTTTGTTTGATCAAAGCAGGCGATATAGCTACTGTATTTTATAAGCCCAACCCAAACATTGATCCAAACAGTGTGAGTGTTAAGAACAAACTAGGTCCAAATCTGCAACAGGTTTTCAATTTCAGGGTATGAGAATAATTAAGTGCTTACTAAAATGCAGCAAAAGATCAACATGTCAATCTGTGCCAAGTTACCAACACATAAATTCACCTAGTACATCAACACATACCTATCAGCTTCAGGAGTTATTCAAAAGTAGCATATCTGGGCTCCATACTGCCAGGCCATACATTTGGCAACAATTAAGAACAGGTAATAGCAGTTATAAATATTTATTTAACCTGGATCCAATATCCATACCATCTCTCAAAGGTCCTACAGGAATCTGAAGGAAACACTGACGTTTCTATAAGATAAATGCAATACCTTCAGAGGGGCTAGTCAAGCACTGTTCCCCCAAAAAAAGTAAAGTGAGCGTACACATAGCCTATTTTTTTTCTGTTTTGGCGGATGAAAATATAGCTGCTTTTCGGCAGCCATAAAAAAGAAGGGTATGGGTAAAGGGATGAACAGGTACATCAGGATGGTCATCCTGATCTTTGAACAACTAAGATGTTACACCAGCTCTGTAACATCTTTATAGAATAATCCTTTAAATTATTAGCAAATATCCCCACTGTTTTGCATTGTATGGCCACTCAAAAGACTGAGTATCTGAATGGAGATCATAAAACCAAGAGGCAAATGAATAGACAGAAATGCCCTGAAGATCTGCTCAACTCTGGTTCCTTGCTTCCTACAACCACAAACCTTTAACTTGCAGCCTATTTGAACAACAAGGATGGCTACACACCCACAGAATTAAATAGTTTACTATCAAGTTTATTTGCTGACTGATCTACCACTTTATCACCTGCAGGGCATAAAGTTTTAGGTCTTTTAATAACTAGAAGATCTTTGCTATTATTCTTCTAAGATATATGACAGGAAAGGAAAAAAGTTCCATTCGCTGTCCGTGAGCAAGCGCCGGTTCCGGGGGCTGCCTGCGAAGCAGACAGCTGGAGCTGATCCATCGGGGAGAGACGAGCTCCAGGTCCTGCAGCTGCTGCGCTGGCACCCACGGATGCCATAAGGTGCAACACCACCGCCCAGTGTCACTCACCAACGCAGCACGACGGTGTCAAGAAAAGAAATATGTTCTCTGCTGACAGCTTGTTTTAATGAAAATGCATTGCAATTTTTTTTAAAGTTTTCAAAGCTGACTTCTACTTCTGACAGGTGACAAATTTATGACAGCTATCTGTGATGAAAAATGTGCAACAAGAACAAGACGAAGAAATCAATGAATCTGCCTTAACATGCCAAAGTACTAATAGAGGAAGAGACAGTAATTCAGCAAAGCAAAGATTGTAGAAGAGAATCTAAGGATGCTTAGTAGGAATGTTTCAAGTTTACAATATTTAAAAAATTGGAACGGTGCTTACTGAATAAACTGACTTCAAGACACTGTGGTTCTCACAAGTACAAAGTTATGACACTTCATGTTTGACCTTGTTCTCAATAAAACCAAAATGAAGCAATGAAAGTAAAGTCACTGCTACCGCAGTTTTCTTGGGTTTTCTTTTCAGAACACAGGAAATAACTGTGTGGTGTTTCTTTGGGTTTGTGAAAGTTATATTTTGTGGGGTTTTAAAATCATCAACAGATGAAATAGAAAACTGTATCATAAAAGTTTTCCATAACCTATCCTAAAGATGACCAGTACAGAAATAACTAGAGTTTTTAAGTTTATAGAAAGCTTTCTAGCCATCCATTTCAATATATATGGCATATGGAAGACACAAGTTAAAAACCCTGTGCAAATTTTTTTCTGATCTTTAGGAAGAACCATAACTACCATCCCGTTATGCGCTTCTTCACAGCTTTTAGTCATAAATTCTACCCTATGCTTCAGAAACTGTTTGCAGTAAGATTTTTGAAACCATCATATTCCTACAAGAAGTTCTGCCTCTGCTTGAATAAAAATCAGTTATATACTATTCTTGATATTTTCTTAACTTTTTTAATCATTTCTTGACTACATCTAAATCACCCAAAAGGTAATTTTCAAAAGATTGACAATTTAACTAAGATACTGATTTTTTACTTTTAAACTTGTATCACATGAAGCATCTCGCTATTTCTGACCATACTGAAAACTAGAGAAATCAAGGCTATGGGAGAAAAAAGAAAAGTAAAACAGTGATTTTTCCCAAAGAAATTACCCTAGAAGAAAAGCTGTCAGTCAAAGAAGTTGATACTATCACAACAGATGACAAGGACCTAGTTACAGCAGAAATGTGAAATGTGACCATCACTCTCTCACTACTCTCCATTTATTTTAAATAACAGATGAACAGTCATTAATATTTACTGTATTTCAAATCAGTCAGATAATGCAATCAGCAGCATAAAGTCAGATTAGGCAGCAGCTGGTGAGATGGATGTCATCTGTCAGGGGTTGTTCTTCTAAAAGCTGCAAATACTGTCAGTAAAAATTACAGTCCACAAATCAAAAGAACCTAAGTGTTTGAACTGAAACACACATGAAACCAGACAGCTCCCACTGGATTTTCCCCATGTGCTATTACCTCCATGATCAATTCACGCTTCAAGTGACAGAAATTGCTGAGAAAGCAAAACATTGCTTGCTTTCTATCTGAGAACTATACTTTGAGCCAGGGGACATATTTTTAGATAATTAAAAATAATTTTCCTTCCTTTTTGTCAAGAAACATTAAAATCATCCTGCTATAAAGCAAAATGCTCACTCTCACACAGAATAACAGGAGGCAAAACTTTGTTGCTGTTACAAAAGAGACAAACTCATTGGTTGGAAATGATAAAATACTTTTCAGTCAGCAAATTCCGTAACATTAAACCATACATTTTCTAATAGTATTAAAATACAAGCAAAGAACTAAAAACTTTAGTAACTGTTCAAAACACATATCAAAATATTGCTTAGATAGTACAAAATAATGCAAGATTTAAGATTTAATGCAAGTGTCATCATTCCACAGAACAGTGGCAGAGTACTTTGAACTACTGAAGGGTACTAAAACACTAGTTTTCTCTCTCTGCTTAAGCACTGGGAATATGGGCATTTTGAAATCAATGTTACCAGTAGGTATGTTCAGAAAATTTTTTTTGTCCCTCCACATAGTTCACATTTGGGGTTTTCCCCCTCCCCTCCCACTATATTGGAATAGAATGGCTAAACATAAAAAGGCATTACTGCAGCTGACCACAGAGTTTTTTGAAATGCATCATCCTCATTTTGAGGATATAATCCTGCACAAATAGCAAATAAGCAGCAAGAAAAATATATATAAAAAACAGTAGAAGTCAGGTGGAGATTTTATTAGAAAAAGCGTGTTGCTTCCTTGCTAATCATGGAATGCCACCAAGAATTTTAAATGAATAATCAGTGTGCAGCAGTACTGGCTGGGTGCCAGCTGGGTGCTGAGCAAGTCTGCAGAAAAGGATGGGCAGATCCCTCCTGGACAGCACTTGTAAGGCCAGTCACGAGTGTGCCCTCAGGGTGAAGGCAGCTGCATGCAGACCAGGCTGTGACCGTGTGACCATAGCTGGCACGTCCAGAGATGGCCACAAGCATAGCGGAGGCTGCACCACTGGTTGTACAAGGAGATGCCAAGAGATCTGGGCTTGTTGGGTTTTAAGAGGAGGCTAAAAGAGAAGCTTGCTGTCGTCTCCTACAGCCTACTGGTGGGGCAGAGAGAAAACAGCTGGGATCTTCTGGGAGGTGACTGGTAGTGGGAGGAGAAGCAAAACCAACACTAGTTTCAACACCAGCAATTCAGATTAGGCTTTGGAAACACTTTCTCGCCCTGGCAGCAAACACTGGAACAAGCACCCATAGAGGCTGTGCAATGCCTGGAGATGTTCAGATCCACACTGTGCAGGCTCTGGACAAACTGGCCCTGTTTGGAGTAGGGGGTTGGACTAGGTGAATCCAGAGGTCCACTCCAGCCTCAGTCATTCTGCAATTCTGTGGCTCTCTTTTCACTCTCCTGGGTGCGTGGCTACATTTCAACAGCAGGTCAAAAGCACCAACCAAGGCAGAGCGAGTGTTTCTGCTGTGAGACATTTGGTGAATACACAGAGAATCTATGAGCTCAGGACGCTACATTTGGCCAAACTGAGCATGGTCTTCAGGGGGTCACCACTAGGCCTTCACGGGCACAAGCAAGGCCAAGGGCTTGCCTTCCTTTGCACCTTCCTGTACTGGGTGCCATTGTGCAATGCCAAATCAGATACCAGATCTGCTATTTTGCTCCCTCAGCTGCACCCCTCAGCTGGACCTCTGAAGGCCATTACCCCCCCAGCTTTGCTCAGGAAACCTCATGCTCTGCTGTAACATCCAATTGGCTCTGGTGACAGGGAAGCCGCCCCCAGCCTGCAGATTGCTCCTCACAGCCTTTGTCTCTACCCCGTTTTCCATGAGCACTTTTTTTTTTTTTCCCACACTCAGGATTAGTTTTCAGGCTGATCAATACACTGACCTCACTCAGCACAATAATCAACAATTTCTAGTGCCGGCACCGGGGAGAGAGGTGGGAAGCATAGTCATGGCCAGGAGGAGCACAAGGCCACCCACCTTCACAGCACCATGACCTCAGATCCGCTAAAATATGTCACAAAGCCACACCTTTAGGAATCCCAAAGCATGGTTAATCGTGTTAACTCTTAGATGTGCTATAACAACAACTACTGAGGCAGAATTAAAAATGATAGCTCAATTTAGGGTAGATTAATTTACAAAACAGCCAAAATAAAGCCTAATATTTTGCTTGCATTAAAGAAATCACAAATTAAATTTTAAATGCTCCTGGCATCTTGCTGTTATTTTAGCACCTCAACAAAATAGTTCCTGAGATAGTATGCCATGTCACCATGATGCCACATTAACTGCCAGGACAAGATGCCAAGGGAGGGACCTGCCACCTCTGGGAAAGGGCAACTTGTCTCTCAGTGCACTGGGACTCAGCAGAGAGGAAGGCATTAACCAACACCACCGCAGTGAATTCCACCAAGGCATGATAATTTATAGCACTGTAGGAAGCACTCTAATGCACACACCTACCACACTCCCCACAAATAAGCCTCAGTAAGAAAAGGAAAGAGGGACTCAAGGCTCACAGTAGCTGAGCCTCTCACTACTACACCACTCTGCTGTGATTTTACTCTGTGTTTAACTCGAGGTGGGCCTGCTTCAGCAGCTAGGACCAACCTCACCCTGCTACTATCACAGTTTTAATAATAATAGCCAACCACCATGCTTAAGAGCTGGCCATGCTCCAGAGTTTTGCAAGGCCACGTTTCTTCTAACAACACAACTGACGGAAGAATCCACATGCTCTTATCTCCCAGTGCTGTTAAACACATCACATGATTTTCCTCTCTACATGCTTGTCTAGTTTAATTTTAAAAGAAACAGGATCAGATCTTCACAAAAAATCCTGATGGCTCACACTTAAAGCCGGTTTCCTTCTCACCAGAGAGAACATTCATGATTCCCAAGAGACTTCAAAACAAGCTCTTGCAAAAAATAGGAAGAAAATCAACAGGAAAAAAAAGCAATCACAGGTAATGGTTTTCAAAAATAATCTCTGAAAATTAATTATTTGAGATTCCTCTCATCCCTAGTTTTTCTTTACTGCTTAGGTATCTTAATAGATCACAAATAACTTGGCTGGTTAGAACTGGTGCTATAGGTTTTGTTCACCAGATCTGTCACACAGCACTAGCACTGCACCTGGCCCATGGATTATGATAAACTGCTGCTCTGTTTGAGCAGCCCCCCCTTCACATCCCTAACCTTCCCAGAGCCCTTTTTCCACCCAGTGTTTCCTTCTAACAGGAAAGCAGAAAGCGTAACTCATAATAACTGTAACGCTCAGATGATCATAACAAGGGATCTGGAGCACTCCATCAACTGAGTCATATTTAAACACAGGGATTTGGAGGTTTTCAAACAATATCCTCTTTGTATGTATTGTTCCGCATCTGGGATAGCGGATGGTGCATCCCACATGGTTCCGGAATTATGGAGTTGAAAAGAAAGAAAAAAAAAAAACACCTCAACATTATTCAGCTTAATTCTATAGCACAAAAAAAAAAAAAAAAAAAAAAAACACACAACAAACACACCACCAAAAAGGCATATACAGGAACAAACCATAAATCTGCAGCCTATGCAACCTCTTCATATTCTTGTACAAGCCTGAATCCCTGCCAAGTCCCAAAACCTTGTATCCAAAACATAAGTAGTTATCAGGAAAACAGTTTCAGATGTTAATGAATCCACTGAGGCCCCAGTCCGTGTCACGGTAATCAGTCCGCTGGTGATGACAGAGGGAAACAGGACTTGAGAGGCTCTCATAGAACAGCTAAAAATAGCACTGGATCTCTTTTTTCTGTTCCCTTGCACATATGGATCTTGATCTCAAACTTTCTTAAAATTTATTTATGGGTTTTATTTAATGTAACTGAATTTGTTCTTCATTCAAAACAAAAAGAGGCAACTTTTCCTGTATCTAACAAAAATTCCATAGATTATGTTGCATAATACTCATAAACCTGAGAAGTTATCATCTACATACTTCTGTAATGTGTTTTTCCATCCCGATCAACTAATAGGACAACATCAGCAGCCAGTGAAAGTAATACCATCGTATTTTTTACCTCAGAACAGATAGGTCTAGGGAAATCAACAGAACAAAAAAAAATTGTGTATTAATAAAAAGCTTCATGAGAATATTATGTCCAAAGAGGTTCATTTTTACATTAGATGGGATATTTGAAATATCTGTGTTTGAATACTGGTTTTCAATTTCTAATAAATTAGATAAGCTAACGAAAAAAAAAATACCAAACAAACACAAAACAGAAAAACAAAAGTGCAGCAATTTGCCTTAAACACAGCCATACCATTGTAATTCAGAAACCATGACAAATGTCTTTGTAAAATATCCACAGATTATCATTAATATTTTAGCAGTGGCTTAAGTATCTTAATTTTTTTATGGGAAAAAATATCAAAACAAAAATTTTACCACAAAAAAAAAAATTACAAAAACACCCCCACAACCAACCACAAAACACAACACCAACCTCTAACTGTGAGAAAAAAAAAAAGGGATGGGAGTCCAGCAATGCAAAGGCCAAAGAAGAAGAAAAGTAGAAAAGTATTTTGTAAAATACTGTGATTTTAACAGACTTGGATCGATATCAATCTACCAATACATTTAGAAAACTGATTTTGTCTTGCCTTCCTGAATAAGCTGAAGCACAGTCTTGTTCCTTCAAGGAATTACCAAAGTAAAACCACATACGTTGTAAGCAGCAAAGTCTACCACTGTCTCCTAATACAGCAAAGACCAAAGCACAGGTTTAAATATTCTCAGACATATTTAAAAAAAATAAAATAAAATCACAAAAAAAAAAAAAGTCATTTTTAAGTAACTTTCTCCTGCTGCAGTAACTAAACTACTGCTCACTCCGTAACTGGGGCCAGGAACAATCCTGTGTAATCACAGAAGCTACACTGTACTGAGTAGAGTTAGATCTGGCTGAATGAAAATTGATCAGATTCTTATAAATTCAAACCCATCATTTTCTTCAGTATCTTAAAGTTCAAAAGTACCAAGAGCAGTTGCATTTTGTCTTCAACAGCATTTCCCACACGGGCGGCAGTAGTTGCTGTTGCAGGGGTGAGGGGAACAGGGAGGAGGTAAGGACAGTTTCGTCTCAATTATAATGATCTAAAAATTGAAACAAGACCAAGCTTGTAGGAAAAATTAACATTTTTTTACAGCTAACTGGAGCATTTAGAGGGAAAAAGAAATACACTACTGAGGCAGAAAAGCCCTGCTTCAGATCTAACCAATATACAAGTTGATCAAAACAGGGCTTTGTCCACAGTGCTTCGTTTCAGCTGTTTCACCCACTAACATATTGTAACCAAGCTAAAGCAGTAAAAGTTTCTTAAAACCACTCCTATAACTCTGCATCTATGAATGCTGCAATTCAAACACACATCCACATCGATAATGATTTTAGAAAGACACTTTTTCTCTAAGTGAAACCATAAAAGATTGAGTTGAAGCAGATTTTTTTTTTTTCTTCTTTTCAATAAAACCAGAATTTAGAGGATTAAATAATTAAACCAACAAGAATACACATTCAGGAGTTGTTCAATCATCAGCTTGAAATCATTTATTGAGCATATTTTTCATTAACCACTAGAGGTCACACAGTAACCATGGCAGCTATCCAAAACATGAGAGATCTCAAGAACCTCAAGGTCTGGGAAAATTGAAATACATGGGTATTTGCTGATTTGCACCTAGAAATGAAACTACTGAATTGATTTGAGTAGTCTTTTCTCCTAGTCATTTCCCCTAAAGATCCAATGAATATGAATGCTCACAGATGTCATTTGGTATTTTACATCTTTGTAAAATTTAGATTTATGATTTTTACTGCTCAAATTGCATCTGATAATGGGGAGGGCAGGAAACAGTCACAGCTTGGTGCCCTTTTGAAAATGTTCCTGATTTCTTCAAATATTTCCTCATTTAAATCTTCTGAAAATTTGATCCAAACAAAAGGGGCTTTCAGCTATGTCTATAATTAACACTAAAGAAAGACTAAAGCTGGAATAGTCTAGAATTCTACTAGATGAGATTATGGTATTTAAATAGACATTTTAAGCTTTCAAGAACAACAGAAATAGTAATAAAACCAAATAGGAACCCACACACATCAAATTCATTGTGGTTTTAAGCTAATACCACAGACTATGCTGGATACAATAACTTAAATTCTCTTAAACCCAAATAGATACACTGCCCTCAAAAGTTAAGAGTCAATGTGGTGGTCAGGGCCTGAAAACTACTTGCTTATGAGAAAGTCGCTTAAACTGCCAAGGAAAATCTGGCCTATTTTAAAGCATCTATGGAAACACTGTTTGCAAAGTATTAAAATACTTCCTGTTCTACACAGCTAATTAAAAATTCCCTTGAAAATGTCTTTAAATTTTTTGAAGAGGTGTCCTGCACACACAAACACAGAGCGAGAGATGGCTGATGGCAACTGATTCTGTGCCCCTTTCATATTAAATTGGAGGTCAGTATACAAATATATTTCATGAACTGACTCATTTGGTTTTATTCCACTTACTACAGCACACACATCATCTTCTCTTTGGATAAATTTTATTTAATTAGATCCCAAATATGAAAGATAAAGTCTTGTATATGAAAGTCTTTTACTATGGCAGTGCAGCCATGCCAAGGCATTAAGCTGCCCTCTAACCCTAAGAACTGGTCCCACCAGAACAGGTGCTGCTGCTGACTTGCATGACCTGTTCTGGAATAAGTAAAATATTTCACTCCCTAAAGCTCTCAGTCTGGTACATTTCAACATTAAATAATAATAATAATAATGAAGAGGAGTAAAACAGTTGTAACCTGAATAATAATTTCAAAAGTTTCAGTATCCATCATGTTTTTAAGCACAACAGACAACACTACCAAAAGCTCAGAGGTCACGTATAGCACTACAGGAGTGGCCTGTGAGACAAAATAGAAATCATAAATCACATCTTAAAAGCAGACAATATGCAGACTTTTCTTGCAATAAAATTAACAAGTTTAGATAGCTCTTAAGAAAAGTTATAGCAAAAACCAATCCAGCTTTACCTGCACACAAGCTTGTATGTATACACATACGTACTCACACGCAGATTGCAAATCGGCAGACCCTGCTTTCCGCATTGCATTAACACAGCAAGTTTTTCAATCTTTTTAAGGATTTAGGAAGTAAGGATAATATTTTTTAAGCAATATCCTAATACAAACCTGCTTTTTCTGTGCCTGCCTTTTTTGAGCACCCAGTGTAGCTGACTTAAAGCTAAGAGACTTGGACTGTCTCCTAACTTTAACTGAGTCTCTTCGGCGATCATATGAAAAAGACGATGACTTCTTTGTAATTTTCCTCCTAGGTGTGTCTGCCATTTCACACTGAAGAAGGGTTACCTTCAGCAAACAGCGTCCCCAGAAAACAAAAACTCAGTACCACGAAGCTTCCACCAAGTTTACAGGAACAGTCTTCAACCCTGTAGGAAGTGAAGCAACCTACAAGGAACAGAGCCCACCTAAGAACAGCTTCAGTTCTTCCAACAGGCTGTACAAAAAAAGCTGATGGTCCTGCAATGCCGTATGTCACTGAAGAGCAGGCAGAACTCCTTCTTGCTGTACAAACTCAAACTGGCTTCAGCAGTGATGCTAATCTGAAAAATGTAGTGACTATCCTGCTGAGCACGCTAAAGGTAAACGGAAGGTAGTTCCCTGCAAACCAACAGGGTGTGGAAGTACACCAACAGGGTGTGGGGATGAAGCAGAAGACTTTGGGTTCAAAGCATCTTCTTAACTCCTTCCTTTCTGAGCTACTGCTAGGAAGGTATCTCAAAAGCCAGTCTGGTGAAAGCTCCCCAAAAATGACAGTTTTATATTTCTCCTCCTTGCACCCAAGGCATTTGCTGAAGGAATCTTTAGCCTTGGGAAGCAGCTGCCCCATTCATTAGGTGCCCTCTTTTAACCTTATTCAAATATTTCCTTTTCTCTCTTTGTCAGAAAGACTATCCACATTACTAACTTAGGAGGTACTTTACTAACTAAGCCAACAGGAACATAAAGCCCAAGCCTATGGATGAATCTTACTCGCCTTCCTGGGAAACAACTATGAAATTACAGCACTCCCTTAAAACCTGTTGGTATCAGCGGATGAAAGGGTAACACTGATGAATTCTCATCCTAGTGACAGTGTGGGAATCTTATCAGACAGCTGAGATAGCAACTTTCGTCCCAGGACTGTGTTTAGGTAGGAATGTTTCCCTTGCATAACGTATTAGTCAAGTAACACTACAAGGGTGCCGAGCCCCAAGACTTGCTGCTATTGCTTTCCATTAAGCAAAACATCCCCAAAGCACAGTGCTGTGCATACAGGAACGCGCCTGCAAACCCAGCACCGCCAGGCTTAAATCTGTGTTTAAAGCCAAGGAGGAAAACTGCCTTTTGACAAACTTCTGTCACTACCCAGGGTGTTTTCCAGAAACTTTTCCTTACTTTATTCATGATGCTACTTCGCACACAAAACAACTGTGAATAATTTATACTTACAGGATTATCCATTACTATAATTAAGCTTTTAATATGGGTCAGTCCTCTAATGTATTAGTCTCACCACCTCTGTTAGTTAACCTCTGTGAAGTTGGAACAGCATTTCTTTTAAGGCCTGATGATATCAAGGAGTAAGAGGGTAGTGCTAATGAATTCCCATAACCAACCTTTTCTGCAATTTCTTCCTTTGTTGTAGAATGAATAATATACCTCCAGGACAAAGTGATATTGCTAAAATTAATGAAAAGTTATCAGAATATCATGCATTTATTAGCCATAATGGCCTAATTCTCCGTTTCTGTGGAGATTTACATTGTGAAGAATTAGAAAGCACTGTTTCATATTATCTACAACTACATCTAAGCAGTGAATCTTTAATTATTACAGGACACAGAAAAGATCTATTATTAAATATTTTTAGTACAAAGTAAAGTATCTCTTAATTGTGACGGGTTTATAATACTGTAGTAGTCATCATCCATAGCCACATATTTACTGTCACTGTTACTAATTTTAGACACTGCGAGACCATCATCATTTCAACACTCTCTGAGGTTTTCACCAAAATTTAGATTAAAGAGACGCTTTCTCACAAATTCAGTCCCTGCTTAAATTACCAGTTCCTGTGATTTACAAGCATCACTTTTCTGAAGAGCAAAAATAAGCAGGCAATTCAGCATTATATGTTCTTCTAAACTATGATGTCTCAGGGAAAAAAATATGTCCTCCAAAACTTTTTCAAGAATCTGCAGCATATGATAAAAATCGCAGGTACTTTAATGTATCATAAAACTAAGGTCAAGAGAAGTTTGAAAGCCTTTTTCAGATAGCCACTCCTACGGCATGTGCTAATCGTGCTTGTTCATTCAACAATAAATATTAGTGATCAAGACTGACAAAGGCACAAATAAACCTTAAAAATCCATTGAAATGCATCTGCCTTTATATCAGATACCAGGTACATTCCTGGTGATTTCACTTCAATAAAAAAACACATTATAGCTAAAACAGGTGCAAAAAATGTAGGAAGAATGACCAGTTAGTGATAATCATGAAATATCTCCTTTCATTTACTTTGCTAATGAAAACTTCAGTTTCATTTGATGCTCCAGATCTTGGACTGAAAAAGACAAAGAAGGAAAGATTCCTCAATGTCACCTCTGATTTTGCAGTCATCTACAATTTGCTTCTTCTGTTTTCTTTTCAAGGTGGAGAGCCCTGGTCCATCTAGACACTGCTGGTATAGAAGCCTTTAATCTAGACCTGCAAAACAACATTGGCATTTGCTCTGTGCTTCTATTACTACAAAATCTTTTGTGGTTGTTTGGTTGTTGGCTGGCAGAAGTAGAGAGCTCACCACCAGCACGTACAGCAGTAAGATCCCACCACCCATTCCCTTCTCTACCTGTTGCTTCGCCACAGGGACCACTCTCACAGCTCTACTGCCACTGGCAGCCTCGCTGCACTGAAAGGGAACGTCTCAGCCTGCTCGTGTTCCCATTCTCCCACTTCTTACTTCTTTCTTCTCAAGTCCTAGTAGCAAAGTCCTTTCCCTTTCCTCCTCAGCTTGCCAGATCCTTCAGTGAACCGATGATACTTATGAAATAGCAGAGAAATACTTGGTTATTTCTGCAAGGAGGAATCTTCTGCCATTGTAATTAATAAATCTGCAGTGACACAGGGTCCAAAGAGTCCTGGAGTCTGCATGAGATAAGCAGCAGGATGGAGAAGACAACGTGGGGGAGAGGCAGACACAAGGGAAAGCTGCTGGAAGCCTTCTTAGATCCTCTCACATCTCACAGAGCTGTACCTTGCAGTGTAAGCCAATGTTTCCAGAGCTACTGCAAAATTGAAAAACATTTTCCCATATGTAATAACTAGCTGCAAATTTGTTAAATTTGTAAATTTTGTTTTCGTTACTTTGTGCATTCAGTTAAAGGATTCTCTCTCTGAAAGCAAATCACATTTGCCAAAATTTTATTTCACTCACCATGTCTACTCCCTCCATATCACATGGTGCTTCTGCAACCCTTCAGAACCAGCACTTACAAATGTTTGGTTTCACATACAGTAATGGAATTTGTCACTCTAATATTCAAATCCCACTTCCCTTTTTTCAAAAAAAAAAAAATTGCAAATATATTGAACAACCTATGCTCTATTTTCCTTCTTCCAATCAGCTATGAATCATCTTATCCCATGGCAGGCTTGTGGTTTGGTTTTGGGTGGCTTTGGGTTTTTTTCTGGTCTGTCTTTCTGCCGAAAATATGGGCGACTCAGTGAGGCGTGACTTTCTTCACAACACTATTGTGGTCAACAGTATAACATAATCATGCATTTGCCTGCTAGTCCTCAGAGAACGGTTTTTACCAAATTAGTAGTTTTTCAGAAATTATATTTACCTCCAACTCTGTAGATCTCCATGGAAAATAATTTACAAATGTCACTCCTCTCCCACCTGAGTTTTCTTAGTGCATTGATATGACTACTTCAATAGTACAGGAAAGGAATTGGGATATGGCAGTTTATCCCAAAAATAAACAACAAATCATGAAGGGAAAAGCTGTTGACACAGAGCTAGGAAAAGTAAATGATGATGAGATGAATAATTTGGAGAACAGTGCTGAAAGAGATGAAAAACTAAGAGCTACAGGTGACTGGAAAATGCACGTTTCAATATTAATATAACATACTCAGTATTTCCTCACTTCCATGCATTTTAATCTCATCCATAAACTTCATGATAATTTTTTTATCATAAAGTTAAAATTCAGTTTATTATAAAGAGTACAAGAATTTTAATTGGATTCTTTGACAGAAGAGAATATTTATATTTTGATTCTTTTACTTCCAAATACGTCTTCACTAAATAGCAGCTGGGCATAAAGATTGATTTAAATCCAACAGCAAGATGGACTAAAAACCATTTGGCCATCCCAGTAATAAGTTAACAGTGTTATTGCAAGAAAATCTGGTTAAAGCAGAGACATTCTGTTTTTACCAACTTATCAGAACTCCAGTTAATATCAAACTGTCAAACTTTAAAAATGTAAAACAAAAAAACACTGCAGAATACTAGATGGCATCAAGAGTTCATTGTTAAACTGAAGGTTTTGAACTTTTTAACAGAAAATAATCATGAAATTGTTATACGAAAGGCTTCTTCCCCAGTATTAATACTTTCCCAAGCTCAGTGGCTCAAGTAGCTATTTTAAGCTGTTACAAGAAAAGAATGCCGTATGGTCAAAATGTGTTTTGCCAAGTCACTTAGGAGTAACAACAAATTGTTTCAAGGTCATCCTGTTTTCTTGGATACAGGGAAGGCAGTCACAGAACAAGAAGAGAGAAGCTGCACAGTGTGGCAAAGATAATCATGGCATTTGTTGAAAATCGATTTGATGTAAAAGCTTTGAGGAAAAAGGAAGAAAAGCATACCAATCATGGTACTGTAAATACTAAGAATCCATTTTTGAGTCATTTTTTGGCAATTTTAGGTTTTGCTGTCAGATCTGTTGCGCTGGACCTAGATGTGCTTTCATTCACTCCAGGGTTTTCATCTGTTAATAGCAGAAACAAACTTCACAATTACAATAAAAAGTTTTGTTCTTCTCTGTTCATGGTTTTAGGGTTCAATTCTTAAGCTGCAGAGTGAAAGAGAATGCAAATGTAAATTCAGCTTACTTGTAAGTTTGCTTAAATGAGGGAGAGGGACACTCAGATGTAGAACAAACACATTTAGTATTCTGATTATGTGCTGATGGAAATCTGTGTGACTTTTGTCAAGGTCAAAAGCTCTTTAACGTTTCAGAGAGTATCAGTAGACACAGGGTTACCAGAATCTCATTTTTTTTACAAGCATCATATGGTCTACCTAGACAGTGGTCTACCCAGAATTTACTGTAGAACTGGGGTGTTGAATGTTACTGTCCTTAAAAATAAAGAGTGACAGAACAAGAATCATTAACAGTGACCTATTGTAATCACAGCTCTTCAGTCCCTAGCTAGCCTTTAACCTTAGCATCATTTGCTCAAAATAGATTTATTTTTGTGTTGGTTTCAAGTTAACATTTGTTACAGTCATCCTTTCCAAACCCACATTTTGTGTATCACATGCCTCTCTAACTCAACAGTGCTTTCCAAGAGGAAGCAAACAAAACAACAGTAGTATTTAGAATTGACCATCTGTTTAACACAAAACCCAAAAGTTCATTTCCTTTCCACTACGCTGGGAAAAGCTCCTAATGTGCCTTCCTGTTATTTGAAAAAGCTGCTCAGAGAATTTCTCCCATCACACCAAATGCAAGTGGGCACTAAATTCTATTAATACGAGTCTCTGTAAGTCTGTAAAACCATATGCAAATAAAGTGCTATTGATCTCACTGAAATTTAGTAGCAATTTGATTACTTAACATAGTCAACTCTAGATCATGAATGTGTACAAACTCAGTTTCAGCAGAGATCTCTGAAATGAATCCATATCCCATTCTCACCAATAGTATTCCACTCAAAACAGCAGCTTCTCATGTGTCTTTCTAGGAGGTTCAAAACATGTCTAACTAGCAGAAGGACCAACATCACCTTAATCTTACAGTGACCTGGGCCACACACTAATACCACACACACAAACATTGGTTTTCGTGGTCAGCACAAAACTTCAGACAACGCAAAATCACGTTCCTCTGGTTTTCAACTCTGCATTCAGTGGGCAGAAGTGTGAATTATGCAGGGTGAAAAGCTAACTGAATATTTGAAAATGGTAACTCAAGCAAATAAAACCCTTTCCTTAGTTTAGGGCAATAAGCCCAGGCTACAACTCTAAGCATACACCAAAGCCGTGGTTATTTTTGAGAAGCAGAGTGTTGAATTTATTAGGACAGAGACAAATGAAATTATAAGATGCCAGTACTTTTACATTTACAGGTTGCTAATCCCAAGCTACGAAAAGCCTAACATGAATAATTCTAAACCTATTATGAATAATTAACATGAGGCTCATACCCTACCTTGTTTCAAGCTAGCTGTTATTTGCCCAACTGCTCACCAAAACCAGTGGCACAACCTTATTCTCTTGGGAAGTAGTCTCTGATTTTTTCAGAAATGTAGCTACATCAAACACAGACATTTTGATCTCCAAAGCTTTTCACAGAGCAACAGCCAGAGCATTACTGTGCAGGAAAAAATTACATACAATCACACATGGAATATTTTTTCTTTAAAATATGCAAAAATACAACTATTTCAGTGAGAAGTCAAATGGGAACAAGTTACATTCATACATGTACTTTTAAAACAGGAGATTACACAAAAAATTCCTGAATATTTTTTCCCAAGAATAAACAAGGGCCTATGATATCCCTGAATATGTACTTTCATATTACACCCAAAGTGCTTCGGCCTGTGAGAAGAAACCACAGGTAAGGATGGTTAAGGTTTTTTTTTTCTTCATTTGGTTGGGGTTTTTTTTTGCTGTTGAGAATGTCTGCCTACTAAGAACTGAACTGAGGTCATCAAGCATGTTATCATCAAGCTGGATACTTGTCAAGTTGACATATGTTTTTTGAGAGCCTTCAAACAAAGGGCTACTTTTACAACTAACAGAAATCCAAGCAAAACAGTTTGTTAACCTACCTTTAAAATATTGTTCTTATTACTAAATGCACAAGAAACTTGTATTTTTAAAACAATGAAAATTTTTTACACAGTTGACAAGCAACTTAAAGGGAGTTTATTTCTCCTTTATTTCTGGAAAAGAGATATTTGCTATTCAACTGCTCAAGCTCTGCAAGTTCCTGCAAACAGCACCAAACATGCTCATACTTAGGTCTAGTTGAAAACAGATTCTCTTTTCTTCTACCCAAATACTTTTCCAAACTATCAAAAACAAGACAAATAATTTGTATTCGTGTATACAGAGGGACAGAAATATTAAAAACATTTATATATTTCCATTAAAAACTATCTTTCCATAATAGAAAGATTATGTACTTCAATCAATCTGTACTTCGATCAATTACAAAAGAACTTTTCCAAGAAAAAAATTATCCAGATGAGCATTTATTAGTTTTTAATACTGTTACTACTATTAACTGTGTCAAGTTTTCATCAGCAACTTCATGCATAGTGATATTGTGTAATATGAATGTCAAAGTTGCATGCCAGCGAAATTAGAATGCATTAAGCACTTTCTCAATGGACTATGTTAAAGGGCTTAAGAAAAGCCATTCCAGAAAGGAACAAACAGCCTAGGAAAAACAGTTTTTCCTGTGTAGTTTGTTTCATTTTTTTCACCTTTTTTTAAACGGGAACAACACTGAACATCACAAATTATTCCAGAGAACAACTGATTAACCTTCACTCATCATTCTGTTTTAATTAGAGACAAAAGAATACCAAATATAGGGACAGCAGAATCTAAATAAAGCCCCACTATCACGCTGCATTTTAATGTGAAGGACACCATCAAAGATCCTTCTCTTATTCCATTCAAAACAGCTGCTGTCTCCAAGGGTCTTTGTATTTGTTATATGATAGAACATTTTCTCCATGGAGACAGTGGAATATATATTCTTCACATTACTTAAGAGTTTTATTTTACTAATATAGTTGACTACACAGAGCAGTAAATTCCTCAGGAAGACAAGCTGGTCCTTAGCTGTTTCACATTCTGTATTGTGCTTATATGACATTGTACAAACAACTATGGCACAAAAGCAACATACAAAAAGACAAAAATTATATTTATCACTGTGGGAATGGTCCTTACATATAAATCACTATTATAACAGCCAACTGATCTTCATCCGTAAGATCTGAATTGATCTTCAAAAGTACGGATGACAGGTAGTAAATAGCACAACAAGCTTTTTTCAAGAACATAAAGAACTTCCTTGTGAAAATGAACACAAAAGATATTGACCGTTCAATTTTGCAATATCCTAGATATTATTGTCACAGTTTAAAAAAAAAAAGTATAAAAAAAAGATATAGGCTGTTTGATTTTGAGCATAACCAATCCTATAGACCTCAGTAATTGTTTCACTAAACGCTTAGAAATCATCTATTAAAAGCTTTTTAACAAGATGTGCTTGAGTGTATATATACAAAAATATCCTTAACTGGATATGTATAAATGGAAATGTATTCAAAACCCTGCATTAATGAGACCTGTATCAGGTTCAGCTAACACAGAACTAGTTGATACATGTGCAATGGAAGAAGCATCAAACGGAAAGCTAACAGTCGAAAGCTAAATGGAACCAGGAAGGTCAGCTGTAAAATATAAGATGGGAAACTGAAAAACAATGACTAATGACTGAAATGCTTGAAAAGAACCAAACGTCAAGGTCAAGTGAGGATGATTAATCCAAGGAAATAAAGCACTATAGCACAGTGCATGTTTATATTGCACCTTCCTAATCAATGCTACAAGGTTCTTTTAAAAAAAAAAAAAAAAAAAAAAAAAAAAGGAAATTTAGATTATAAGTGCTATCAGTAGAGACATGCCAGACTCATAGAATTGGAGGATATGAGCTTGGCAAATGCAGAAATAAATACTACTAATTACTAGGTATTTGTCCATCTACACATAAAAACAATATTGTAATAGTGACTTTGCCTGTTTCAGTTGCAGTCAGAGTTTTTCAGCTATTAGTCATGCACATAAAAAACACCCACAGAGTTTCACCATGACGAATTACCCCACTTGAAGATGGCAAGGCCAGGTAACAGCCAAAGAACAAGGTCTGGAAGTCACCCGAATTCAAGCTTCTCCTTCTGAAGGGAGGAGCACGTGAGGAGCAAGTAGTAATAGATTCAATTAAGTTTTTAAAAAATATATAAATGCACACACATATATGCTCATATATATATATATATAAAGTGACAAATTGCTCCAGCATCCCTGAGGTTTGTATGCAAAAGCTAAACTAATCATGTAGCAGAGCACTTCAATATGAGATAACTAACTAGAAGTTTTAATTAGCTTTTCATGAAATCTTAGATGGGCACTATTTTTATGGAAGAAATTCCTGAAAACTCAGCACTGTTACCCTATACAGCTTGAGTAATCCCAACATGTCAAACAGTGAGGAGTCCCCATGTCCCAAGACTCCACACATAACTTTTCATTATAAAGTCCTGATTGAAATAACCATGTCAACTAAATTTTGTCACAAATAACTGCAGGCAAAGTATGTATTTCTAAAAAATTAGTCTAAGAGTCATCTTTTGGCCAGTTTTCAAGAAGCCTTCAGAGTGTCTATTGCTTCCAACAGAAGATCCTGTCTGTGAAAGACCAGAATCCTGAAACACATTTCCAGACTGAAGTCTGTATCAGGCTCAAACGCTCCCAAGAGCTTCAGCAAACAGATGAGGCTTTGCAGAGGGAAGTGGCATATTTACATACAACTTTACAGTTTGCCACAGTGTTTCTTACCTTACCCTTTTTGAATGTGTTCTTCACCTCAAACAAACAGCCAATAACAGAAAACCTCTGAGCTGAATGCAAACTAAATCTCTACTTTAAAAATGCACATGCAGGCAACACAGAACACTGACAGTCGACATGCAGCGCACACTGAGCTGCTCCGTAGCTATTTCTACTTACACGGTCTTTGTCATCAGCTACATCACAAAGAATGTCATCGTGATCTAAGATCCCACCATCCCCATGCTCCAGTCGATGTACTTGTATCCAGTAGTTCGGATCCTGCATAAAAGGAGAAAAAATATC
>NW_008594312.1:9001-19609 GCF_000691845.1 Merops nubicus | reverse complement strand
GGAAAGAGGTTATTCCACCACAGAGTTAACATCGCAATCCTACAAATGCTCAACATGAAAACACCCATTTAGATCACATTCCTGTAAATAAATGTAAATTGAGATGTAAAGCCAAAGTTCTTTTTTTAAATCACCCCAGATTAGATACATACTCTTCCCACTTTTATCAGCTCTGCGTGAGTCACAGTCTCATCCCTGACACACAGGGGAACAGCATTCCCTCTGTTACTGAATATAGGCACTATATAACAGGAAACTACATTATACTCAAAATAAAGCATCTCAAACTGTGGTCAACAGGCATGAAACATAACTGGACAGCTGTAAATTGTGGTGTTTTTTTATAGGACGGCTATAAAGGGTACAAACTAATATTTAAATTATATCAAAGGGCTTTCTACCTGGGCCTTGGTAGAGTTTATAGATGGGATATCTCAATCTTATAAGAAGAACAGTTTTCAAATTTTAATTTTTAAAAAATACATATGCACACACAAACAGATAGTCACATATATATGTGCACATATATATACATTTGTGTGTGTGGTTTTGTGTGTATGTACTTGTCTACAGCAACTAGGAAGATTGGCTTTACAATCTCCATTATTGCTTCTGATACCAAAGGAAACCGTAAGGAATAAGGTTGTGTCCACAGAATGTCTTCTACATATTGCTATATGGCCCAAGTGCTGTTTAGTACTCAACATGCTATTCTTAAGACACTTATTTTCTAACAAGGGAAAGCTGCACTGTAAACACACAACCTGAAAATGATACATAATCTTTTCTTTCCTTGCTTCCCAAATACTCGCCCATAACAGCGCCAATGCCCGGGGCTGTTGTAAAGTGTCTAGCAGGAAGAGAACTTCCTTGCTTTTCACTGAGCAGACACAACTCTACAAAGTGACTAATGTGAGGACCTTCAAAATTGCAACACCTTGCAAAGAGCTTGACTTCCTAAAAATAGCAATTAGCATTGCAGTTTTTTCAGGTATCCCTGTCTAAAAGTAAAAAGACAGACCACAAACAAACAAACAAACAAACAAAAACAGAAAACCACACACACAAAAAAACTCCTCCACCTTGAAGACCTTGAAAAAAATATCATTTCATAGAATGTCTGGTCTGGAAGGGACCTCCAAAGGTCATCTGGTCCAACACCCCTGCTATAAGAGGGGACATCTGCAACTAGATGAAGTTTCTCAGAGCTTCATCCAGCCTGATCGTGAATGTCTCCAGGGATGGGGCCTCCTCCATTTGTCTGGGCAACCTATTCCAGTGGTCTACCACCCTCATACTGAAGAGCTTTTTCCTACCATCTAACTTAAATCTCCCCTTTTCTAGCTTAACCCCATTGCCCCTCATCCTGTCACTACAAACCCTGGTGAATAGTCCCTCCCCTGCTTTCTTGTAGGTTCCTTTAAGGTACTGGAAGGTCACTATAATGGCCTTATTTCTTAAAAGATAGGACAAGAAAAGGGACCACCATAAGACTTCTAAATCCATATGTAGTTTTAAATCTTGACACGACATGCTGCATGAAAACTTGGACAGCATGCTACATAAAAGAACATCAAGGGATATTCATCTCATTTTTAATATCCTAGAATTATGTTTAGTTGCACTTGATATACATGCGTAGGTTAAAGATTTTGGAGAAATTTGATAACCATGAATCTTACTTCATTTTTTGTGTAAGTACATCCACCTTAAATCCTGCTGCAAGTATCATCATCAGATAATCAGATTTCAGAATTATACTTCAGAATCATTAGGCCAGTCATTTCAGAAATTAAATTACTGATAATTTTCCTCTCATTTCTCTAAGTATTAAATATCATTACCTTACATTTCTTCTAAGCAAGTATTTAGTACACAATTAACTGATTTTCCTAGTATATGGCCTTTCCCCAAACAGCACTTACTGTTGTAGCACATTATAAGAGATAATTCAGCATCCTCTTTTTTTAAAGTAAAAATTCAGGATTAAAAATAGTAGCACACAATTCACATCATCATGCATACGGGAGGTGCACACTTAGCTACATAACACAGAAATTTATTAAAGGTACGTAATGCAAATACAAGGAGAAACTGGTTGTTTGGGTTTTTTTAAGTTTGAATACTCCACTAACACTTACAGACAGGAGGACTGCAGAAAGCCTTCCATGTACGCCAGAAATCCTTCAAAATTCCTTAACAAACATGTTCTAAAAGGAAGAGGTACCTTTTTAAACCCTGCTCTCAAATTAAAAAGAAAGAGGATCTTCCATCATCCTCCAACCCATTACAAATCTCTGCCTCTCATATCTATGCTGGAGACTGAAAAACAGTTGGGAAGACCCAGGCTTTGAAGACACAATCAAACTGAGAAGCTATGAAGAAACTTGCACTCCTGAAGGACTTGATTCAGGTTTCCTCTGCTCTCCATCTCAAAGCCAAGTCATAACTGAACAATAAGCCAGGCTTCACTGTAAAATGAGAAATTAAAAACCTAGTTCAGGCTTTAAGAGAGTTTGATCCCTCCTGTGCCACACGCTTGACCATTTTTGCTTGCATTAATCTTCTAACTGAGGAATGGAACCATTTAAAACAGATAACTGCAGTCCTGGCTCAGTGACTTGACATCCGTCAAAAAAACAGCACCCAAACTACAACTTCAATATTCCTGTATCCTTATTTTTTTTCTGCCCACCTCCAAGGCAAATGTAAGAAGACATGCACAATTACAGAATCAGTAGTAGAAATGCCCACTTCTAAATCGCTATTTTGCTATTTCAGCACGTATCATCTACATTAAAAATAGCTTTGATATATAAGCTGCATCACTTTTGCTAATTAGTTCCTTTAAAAGTTTCTTGATGTTGCATAAGAAGTGTTAGACAGACTTGGTTTTTCCTGCATCACCTATTTGTTGTGCCATAGCCTGAACTGCTCTGGTCGCTCTTCCTGTCAGACAAGGTCCTGATACAAAACAATACATTAGCAAGACCAGACAAGAAATATATAAAACTAGTTTGGCAAGAATTCACCCTGGCAGAATTTGTAAGTAAATATGAAATAACAATGAAACTTTTCATTAAAACCCTCTCCAAACTTCACAGAGCAGTCCTCCTCTTGAGGCCCTTTTACTCTGTTAAAGGTTTCACACAAATCAAGGATTTGGTGGGGAAGCTTGGGACAGAAGGGAGGTCATGGGGGAGTACTCCTATTTTGCAGAGATTAGTTACACCATATTAAATAAAAATAAAAATAAAAAATAATAATAAAAAAACCTAGCAATTTAAGAAACCCACAGCTACTTATGGTTCTAATATGGCAATAATATGGTTCTAAAAAATAATTCTGTGTATTAGCCAATCAAACAACATCCAAACACCCAAACTGCATAAATGTTCACATTTAAATTCTTATTCTTTGTTCTGACTGCAATGAACATGTGTTGCATAAGAATCAGCCCACATGCACTTTTTGTTAAATAAAGAATAAACTGAACAAAACTTAACCAAGTACTGCTAATGCTGATGTTACAGGAGTATCTGTATTCACTGCTTGGCCAGGTTGTGTTTCTTGACTGCAGCCAACAGATATTCATCATTCCCTACGCAACAGCAGCAATACAGTCTTCAAGCATTTTCAGAAGCAGTCAAAAATACTGTTTTGGCTTAGACCAGCTACTGAGTCATAAAGTGGAAATCGGCAATTACCAGAGTTTACTGGAGTTTACACAACTTGATCTGTGGGGTAAACTAGTCCAATCGCTCCTTCAGGACACCCAAAACACCTCTGGGGTCACCCTCTCTGGGTGGCAGTGTAGGGCTCTCAAGTGATATCTCACAAATAAGGAACTGGCTCCAACAGCCACAACCCGGTGCTTACACAAGTGAGAAGGAAAATGTCTAGTTATAAAACAAGAAAAGTGCAAAATATATTGAATCTAAGAAAGTCAGTTTCTGTAAAGATGAAAAAAAAACAGTAAACAAAATTTTTAAAATTACTTGGAAGCTTTTCAAGAAACCCGCTTCAGAGTTTTCTGGTTTAAGAAAATATCCCATAGTTAGACACTTTGCTGTTGTTTCAAAACTTGAATTTGTATTTTAGTTAGATCTTCACATCTGGTTAACAAAACAAAGCCACATTTATATTCTCCCACTATTATGACTGTGTAAAAGGATACTGCCCTCCCCAAATCTGCAATGCATTTAGAGATACAAAGACATGCTTTGGTAGAAAATTCATTGGCTACACTGATCCACCAATGCGTAAATGAGCAATGTGCAATTATTTCGTAAAAGCTGTATAGATGCCTTTGCCACTAGTTCATGCAGAAGAACTAGCAAGTTCACTTCATTGAATACAAGAATAGAAATAATGCTAAACCTGATTTGTAATATCTTCATTTAAATATTGCATCACTCAGCTCAAGTCTAAGCAAGTCAGATCTCCGGCTTCCTGTGTACACCCATTTAACTATTCTACTTGACTACGATCATACAGGCACTTAAAATTTAAACTCATGAGCACTACATTTTCTGCTCCAAAGTCCTCTATAGTGGAAGATAAATATTTGCTAAGTGAGCACCAGTACTGAGAGTGGAAGCAGAAGCACATTACACAGGCAGCAAGAATGTGGCCATTCGTATTCTTGTTTATTCCATACAACACAACTTCTAAAAGCACAAAGGAAAAACTGAGAAAGCCATTTGTTTAAGTAACATCACTCAGTATTCTGTAGCTAACAATTTTATGTTCCCACATAATGGAAATAAGGACCGTATGTGGAAAACAATATCTAGAAAGAGGGATGGAAACTGCAATGTGTTCTTATTAACGGCATTGGAAGATTTCTTATTGCTTTAGATCTAAATAGGTGTCTTGTTTTTTGCAAATGTACCCTTTCCAAAAATGTACATATACCTTTAACAAAAAAAAAAAAAAGTTACAATAAATAACATTAATCTTTGAAATATTTTGTCCATATCACATAAGACGAGAGCATCACAAAACTGCTTACAAGTAGACAACTATTTAGCAGAAAGCAGAAAATCGGGCTCCTAAAGAGCCTGCCTTACAATACTCAGTGTTTTCAAATTATGCTCACTGTTCTGATTTAATCTCACCTGCCCCTCAGAAGGATGTCTTGAAGCACCAAGAACACTACTTTATCTGCACGACTACAGGATATAGTTGGACGTGAGGTGGTAATTTCTTGTGTTGGGTTTGAAGCCCACCCAGAGAGCCCTGCTGGGGAAGGAGAGTAAGCCATCCATCCCCCCAAGAGGCATCTGTACTTTTTACCTTTGACTGTAACAACTTGGGTTTCCCAGCTGCAGCTCTCAGCTGGCTGCAGACCAATTGTAGTTGCCACTACAGTTTGTTACAGGTCTTGAAATCAAGTAAACCAGATTTCCCCCCCCCACCCCCTCATACACTCCCCTATATTTTCTAATCTGCTCAGGCCAAAATAGGAAGACTATTTCTTACCACACAGCAGTACCTGGGGAAACAGACTGGCTTTGCCAAGCTGAGCTCATCAAGGCTCTCTGTGCTTATCAAGAGATTACCTTTCTAAAACTGAAATAATTTAAATTTAGATAACATTTCTAGCTTTTTGCTTTAAGATCTTTTTCAGTACATAGATCCTTAAATTATTTTAAAAATAACACAGTCCACTGGACAGTCGTGCATAGGTATGTCTGTGTAACTCAAAGGAAAACGGACTCATCACCAGGACAAATGAAAGTGCAGAAGTAGCTCCAAGCGTATCAATGTAACTTCTCATTTATAAATAAGGAGATAAAGGGAAAGCAAGTGTATATTTTTAGTTTCTGCTTAAAACCATCTGGAATCATGGCCACATGTGTGGCTGTCTTCACTGTTTTGAGTCTTCAAAGAACAGATAAAGTTTTTGTGGCAGAAGAGTACACACAGAGCAAAAGCAACTAAATCGTCAGGCTAGGGTGTGTACCAGACTTGTCTGTTCAGCAGCACTTGGGCGTGTTAACACAGTCTGAAAGGAAAATAATGGTTAATAAAAAACTAATATATCTGAAAATCTGCCAGAGAATTCATTCACTTCCCTGTCTGGCTCTGTGCTGCAGGAGAGAACCATCAAAATAAGCAGTCAGGTGCCAAAGGAAAGCCACAAATGCTTGCAATGTCAGCTGGCTTCCAGTTACATTCCACAGCCAGACAAGCTGGCAAGAACAAGTCCTTGGGTTTGAATTGCACCTCCTTCCTCTCACCTGGCTCCTCCAATTTCAGGCACCAAGACCTGCTGCGTAACCCATGACAGCAGCAACAGCGAAAAACTGGCTTCAAAGATAACTGTGCTCTCCAAGGTTTGTTGATACTGCACCACAGACAGTTGGCAGTACTGATACAAGGTGAGTACCTTCATCTCTGCGGGAGAACAAGCCAGCAAAATACTTCACATTAATTCAAGTAGCTCAGTAGGCCTCAGAACGCAACTGATACCTGTAACAACTCTTAAGTTACCAGGCCATGAGTTGAAGGGACAGTTACTTTTTCCATGTCTGACCTCACTCCATCTGCAATTGCTCCCCTCACACCAATTTCAGCACACGTTTACACCACCCTGCTCCGTGTCCCGTGAAGTCAAGAAAAACAGGGCTACAGAAGACCACAAAAAATAGCTGAATGCTATACAGAAGAAACTAAGCTTCATCCCTTTGATCTTTTTGTTCCTTAACCTGTAATACAGCTCTTTGTTCTGGGGATGTACTGCTCTGAAGTTAATTTCTTGCACATTCTGTATTACTGAGAAGTAGGGATACACACCCAGGAAAGCTCCAGATCATGCTGTTAGAAGATGGTTCGGTCAGAGATTCAATTTTTTCAAACATACAAGCATATATACAATGTCTTCAATCAAGGAGTATATACTGAGCTCAGATACAAACAAGTTATGAAAAAGAGAAAAACATGCAAGCCTGACTACTGAAGCATCTTGTTCCCCTTCTACACTCACCAATGCCTTCCCAGCCTCCCTAAATGGGCTTAACTTAACAGAAATGCATCCAAGAGAAAACTTGAACATCTTGCCAATATCACTCTCTACCTGAGACACTGAAATGTGGAAGAGGTGTTTACAAAGTAGAAAAAAAATTTGTTAGGTTTTGCATGCATCCTGCATGTCCACTTCCACCAGTAACAGTGATTTACTTAAAAATTATCACATTACACTACCAGTTTCAGTCCTCAGCATAGAAGTCTGACAGGCAAAAAATGAGCCAATTCTTTGGCCACTTCAGCAATTAAATGTCTCCTAAACCTCACTAAACTCAAATAACATGGTCAGAAAGCCACTGAAACGTTACTACATATCGAGTGGTGCTGTATTACTACTGGACTACCAAAAAAAAAGCATCAAGGAACTACTGGATCTTGCTCTGAACAGCAAAACATTGCTATTAAAAATGGAACATTTATTTTTGCTGTTAGCCACTACACAGTTCACATCAACTTGTAATATGCATAGGAACCTCTTGCTCTTCTGACAAGAAACTGTGACTTCCTACACCTGTAATGAAAGTAGTGTCAGATGTACTCACGAGTTACCCTTCCTGCTCTCCTACACTACAATTTCCTAGACAAAGTATTGTTGTCTTAGGATACACAAGTTCTTCCTACTAATGTGTTACCTCCACACATGATGGAAGTATGGATTTATTTTTTTTTTAAACATCCATTTTCCATAGAAACAATCTATACCAATCTGCAAGAAATCACATCACTAATTAATTTAAATCTATGTCCCTATGAGCTGCGTATACTTAATACCTATTAAATAGCACATCATCTCCACATGCCCAACAACCTGACGTCAATCATGGAACAGTTCAAGCTGGAAGGGACCTCAGGGCATCACAGAACTGGACACAGACTGACATATGTTGAGCAGAGGGGGGTGATCCTGACCCAGCACAGGACCCTGCCTGCTGCCCATCCCCAGGGCAGCTCCAGCCCCTACCTGTGTCACTGCACAGGGATGCCCCCTCCCTGATGTAAGACTGTGCACAGAAGCATGGAATCATTTAAGTTGAAAAAGATCTTTAAGATCATCAGGTTCAACCATTAACCCAGCACTGCCAGGTCATCACTAAACCATATCCCTAAGCATCACATCTACATGTCTACTAAATACATCCTGGGATGGCAACTCCACCACTTCCCTGGGCAGCCTGTTCCAGCGCTTTACAACCCATTCTGTGAAGGAATTTTTCCTAATATACAATCTAAACCTCCCAGGTGCAACTTGAGACCATTTCCTCTTGTCCTATCACTTGTTACTTGGGAGAAGAGACCGGCACCCACCTCACTACAACCTCCTATCAGGTAATTGAACTTCCTTTTCTCCAGACTAAACAAACCAGTCCCCTCAGCCGCTCCCCATCAGACCTGTTCTCTAGACTCTTCACCAGCTTCGTTGCTCTTGGTTGGGCCCAAGCACCTCCATGTTCTCCACCACATCCTTCTTGTAGTGAGGGGTCCAAAACTGAACACAGTATTTGAGGTGTGGCCTCACCAGTGCTTAGGACAGGGAGACAGCCACTTCCCTAGTCCTGCTGGTCACATTATTTCCGACACATGCCAGGATGCTGTTGGCATTCTTGGCCACATGGGCACACTGCTGGCTGATACTCATCCGGTTGTCAAGGAACACCCCCAGTCCTGGGGTTCTGGCTGCATTTCATGCGGCTCCTGGTAGCCTATTCCAAAAACACTGCACTGAAAACATTGCTTATTGTCAAAACCAATGACTTTAGTGACATTTCTTGACAGCACACAGCCCACTAACCACTAGGCGGTGCCACCACCAAATGGCAGGTCCAGGTTGCCGAGCACTCCACCAACACCCAGACTCTGCTACCGGCCGTCAAGTCAGGCACCTACACAAAAGGCAATTATTTTGTGTTGCCACTAGAATGCATGTGGCAACCAACTTTGAGAATTAATAAACACTCTCATGTCCATGCTATGAACTGAATAACACTGTCCTGCCCAAACTGCAAAATAAAACTTTTACGTGGGATTTATTCTTCTGTAGGAAAATCCTAGATGTTCATCCAAACCCTGCCACAAACTCCAGGAATACTGAATCCACAAGTAAGGTAAGGAAAATGTGCCCTTTTCAGATTTTGCTGTAATACAGAACTTATTCCATAATCTTCTTCTAAATACCACAAATAATGCAGCAAAATAGTTAATCTATTACAATTTGTAATTATCAGTATTAACTCCAGGTGATAGGCATTAATTAAATCAAGTCCATAGCTCACGAATATGCCGTGAAATCTACTGGGTATAATGGTGCACAATGCAAGTACGTTAGAATTTGGGCAACAATGCTGAAGAAATGCAGAACATTCTTGGATTGCAGCTTGACAACTGAAGCATGAGTGAATCTGATGAAGGACTGAAGTGCCTCCTGCTTCTTCTAAGAGCTTATCTCATACCTCCACCCATCATTACAGCACTGCTTGGATTTAAGCATTCATTGGGGTTTTTTTCAGCCATTATGAAAGCTCTTCACATTCAGTACTAGATTTAGACTGGAATAATTGATTCTACTGGAATAAACATCCACATATTGACATCTGTACATATAGAAATATGTGCTGTATCCTGATGTGTACAATTGATCTATATTGATCATACAACAAAAAAATGTGAGTCTGGCAAAATGTTTCATGGGCAGATTTACTAGGGTAGAAATACAGTTGTCTACCCTAGTGACATCCAGCATGAGATGAAGAGCCTAATTTATTTCAAAAATGTACTAGAAATTAGATTTCTCTTTGGGGGCCATTAATACCAGGCACCATGAAAGATGGAAACAATCAATTTTGATATATACTTCCAAGTGGACACAGTCAATTAATCTTGAGTATGTGAACTTTAAATAATGATTAATATACAGAGGGAGTTGCAGAATTATTATTATTATTATAGACAGTGCCTCACATTTCCAACACATTGTAAACTATGAAGTTAAAAAATATGAAATGTCACTCTGCGTTCTGATGACTGTATTATTCCTCTGGGAGCTTCAAAGTCAAGGCTTGGTGGGTAGAACTTTGCAATACAAACAGCTTTGCTGAACCATGTGGAAGGAATGCACTATTTATGTGAATCACAGGAAAGTTTTATCTCGATTTAGGTCAGCTATGATAGCTTACATTTCTGACAGGATTTAGAGTTTTAGCATCTCAGACACCGTACTCCCCCCTGCCACCCAGCCAGCCACACACAAGGGCACCCCCAAGCTCTCCCTGCCTCCTCTGCCGTTGCTGTAAGAGGGGTGCATGGGGGAGGAGAACCCCCAGACACTGCAGCACAGCAGTCCACATGAGCAGCAGGTTGCTTGGGCTCTGCCTGCTGCCTACCCAGTCCGGTTTACCGGAGAAGCAATGTGTCACCTATGTCTGTTGGATCAAGCTGGTATATGGAACAAATAAAGAGTGACACATTAATCTATGTTGAAAAATACTTACAAGTCAACACCGGGTCCTAGGACTCATAACAGAAATGCAGAACATTTCCAGTGATTTGCATTGTTGGAAATTCCTGCTAATAGCGAGTGTG
>NW_008594312.1:0-8970 GCF_000691845.1 Merops nubicus | reverse complement strand
GTTCAGCAGTTTCCATTGTGCCTACAAAACTCCCCCAAAGATGATAACTATATTCCCTTCCCTTGCTCTCCACACATATGTGCACATTAAAGGTCATACATAAAGCTTTCTATGTTGCCAGGTAGGCTTGACATGAGGCTGGAGGACCGCAGCACACCACCAGTCCACCATCTCACCTCCAAGGGTCAGGCAGCTGTGGAGCTCTACCTCTGTTCACACACACCTGTGCACACACACGGGTGCCTCCAGGTCAAACCCACCAAGGAAAACTGGTTTCCAGTGAGCATCTGCAAAAGCAGTGTGGAAATAATCACAGAAGTTTATCTTTTAAATACTTTTCAAGGTATTTTAACCAAAACAGGCCTTATTTTCATCTCGGAGCAACAATTTTTAGCAACAATATTTAGCCATTACTTACCCAAATTGCCCAATCCTTTTGAAGCCATGTAATGTCCTACCTCCTGTGGTACTCAATTAGTTTGTAGTCACTCATTTCTAAACATGCTTAGCATTTTTCTGAAACTTTGACATCACTATAAGTTCAACTCCTATAATCATAGTTATTTCATAAGGTTAAATAAAACAGATCTGTCAAACTCTTTGAATTCAGAGTTCTGATTACTGCTAATCCAGAGCAGGAACTGCAATGCAGCATTCCACACTAGGGTGAAGGAGGGAAAACACCTTAAAAACAAACTCTTAAAAACAGTGATCTCAAGAATTATTTGCTTTGTTTTCAAAGGTATTCACAACTTCTAAAGATAAAGACTTTTTTGTTTTGTAAAATTGATCCTAAGGTAACCTTAGGTTTACTATGGCTGCATTCCTACTATCTGATGGTGCTGCAGGGTATTACTACATTTAAGATCAAATTCAATTAGCACCATATCAGGCTGGAGACCTCACAAGGAGAATAAAGTCACAACTAATGCCGAGTGTTTCCAACTCTGCATTTTACCTTTCGTGCTATTTCAGTTTACATCCACGTTTGGTTCAGAGGCCATCAGTTACAGTTCCTTCTCACAAACCTGCAAGAAGGCTCTTTTTCAAATGGGTAACTAAGCTCAGGTCTCATGTAAGCTTGAGGCTAGCCCCAGCATAACCAGCAGAAACCAGAATTCCACTCCCATACCCTTGAGTAGTGAAGAAAGACCATAACAGGAAAAGCCTAACTCCACTCCTTGCCCTGAGCCCTCACCTTACCAGAGACCTTCCTCATTTTCAAACACCTCCTTCAATCTCATTTCCAGCTCCAGAATTTGGTATAAATACCAAAAATTGCCTGCCCCCCATGGCTTCTGGATACTCTGGAACCTTCCTTCTTCTTCCTCTGGCTTCTCAAACCCACTCTTCTCTTCATTGTCCACATTTACTTACATCTCGCCATGGCGGCCATACCTAGCCAGCAGTGGAAATAGAAAGCATTTCCAAGACATCAAAGCAAACACAGATGACAACTATTGGAAAAAAACTTACTTAAGAGTGTGCCCCTTTCCTTTACTACACCAGTATTCCCTACAACTTGACGCTGCAAAACCTCCACAGGCCTAGCTGCATTAGTACACATCGACATCAGTAAAGCTTGCCAAGTTAAGCCCTGAAAACTAATCCACTAACGCAGGAAGACAGGGGTTAGCATTAGAAACCTCCTTTTACTTACTCAGTTATCCCCTCCCTCGTGACCTCCAGCAACAGGGAGAAGCTAACAGCAGTACACTGAACTCTAACCCATTACACATATTTCAAAATTGCCTAAATCTCTACCAGCATGTCTGCACTCGTCAAAATTAAAACAGAAGACTTTATTAAGAGACAAGCAAAACCAGCTAGTCTTCTTGACCAGAAAAGAAAGCAAGGAAAAATAACCATTAAAACCAGTGAAGTAATGCCAAGCACTATTTTGAACAAAAGGCAAACCTTCAAGTCTTCTCAACTGAGCTGTAAGTATATCATATAGGAAATTGTAAAAACTGCTTAATTTTTCCAGCTCAGGGCACTGAAAGTTGTATCTCTAGAAGTTCTGATTAACGTAAGACTGATATGGCACTTCGGTGTTCTCGGTCTTAACTTATAATGTCATCTAAATTACAAATGTCCATCTTTGTAACAAAGTCAACTTTGGCAGAAGATAGAGAGAAACGACTGCAATTGCATGCAGAGTAGCCATGTTAGAAATATACTCAAATGCACCCAGAATGATACTTTCAAGCCCTGTAAAACCAAAAAAATTGTCTTTCTTCTATTCTGCTAGAAAGATTAGAAAGTATCCTCTAGTTGGTCAAACTTGAGTCTGAAGATTCCAGTTCCTAGTTCTTTATGTGCTTTGAGAAACTGACTTCATTGAAAATGTTTTCAATGTATCACCATTATTATATTATTTTATATTATGTTGTGTTGTATCATATCATATTATATATACACACATATATGCAGAACATGACAATATTTCATAACTAATGGCAAAAATAAGTTTTAAAACTAAATTACAAGAAACAATATTTTTATTTTATGTGCAGTTCATATGTTCACAAAGTAGCATTTTTTTTAAGTACTTCAGCTTTTATTTTCTGCAACCACTTTAAAAAAAATACTATAGATTTGAGACTAAGAAGAACAAGCAGCAAACCCTGTCTAATGAGCTGTAGAAAAAAAAATGGTTGTTGGAAACTAAGCTTTTCTTCTTTTCTTTTTTTCTTTTTTTTTTTTTTCCCCTTTTCAGAAAACCTGTTTGTATTATTCACCTGGGACCTCTCCAATTGGTGCCTCAACCAAATGCAGATAGAAGAAGGTGCATCTGTAGCTAACCTTGAATGGTCAGTGCATAACCAATGCTGCTGGTACGTACATTAAGATAGCGTCCTAGGCTCCACTAAAGAGAAGCAGCTACTTGCTGTTCAGTAACATAGTAAAGCAAAGAGAAAAGAGCTTGATGAATAGAATTAAAATACTGCATCTTTTTGCGTGGCTTACCATGTTTTAGCTAGCATACACTAACAGCTCCGCAGCCAGTACTGTATCAAGCTAACCAAAGTTTTAAACCATTTCATGCAACCACAAGCCTCCATCCGTGTATTTTCATAGAACACTTCAAATCAATTAAACTTTTCAGGATTCCCCCTAGCAACCAGCAGGCCTTTGATAGGTCTCTTCTGCATTAACAACAGTACTGTTAAAGGCAATGAAAGTGTCAATAACTGGGATAAAAATATATTGTTTAAAAAAAAATCCCTACTTTTTTTTAAATAGCAAGATGTCTGGATTGACAGAAGCTTGCAAGCATCAAAATAACAACTTTGTATAAATATACACCCACTCTTGTATAAAACCCACTTTCCAATTCTTGAAGCCAAGAATACTGTTCTTGAAGAGGAAATCTACCACAAAAGAATTCTGTATTTGGATTCTCAGACTTCTGTCATGCTCTATTTTGGCTTAGGAAAATAATTATGTATGCTTACACATTTTGAAATATTAAGTAACAGAAAATCATTTTTAAGATCCTGACATGCATTTTCATTTTCCAGGAACAGGGGCCTTGCTTTCTAGTGGAGAATTCTTCAGCTCCGCAGGAAGTCTTATAGCTGCTTTTACACGCTTCTTCCTGCAGGCAAGTAACACAACTACCACCAGAGGAAAGCTCCAGCACGCATGGGACAAGGCAACTGCACACGCAAGTCACCACACACAGCACCTCAGTCGTCACCTGGGGCCTGAGCTGCTCCGTGGCTGTACCTGACAGGCTGCCACCAGAGTTCCCAGGGAAGATCCCAGGATATATATAGCCGGCAGTCCAGATATGGAGAGGTCATGAACTTTCTTTCTTTGGTAAGACACAGGGCAAGATCTACCGGCTGCAAGCTACAGACAAAGCTGGTCAGGAGCCGTCACTACCTTACAAGCAGGCAGCATTTCCAGCTCACAGCCCTGCACCCCTTCAAAACTACAGGATGGGCAGGAAGAAATCAAAGTTTGGCTGGATTTTTACGCATCAGAGCTGAAGAAAAGGGAGAGGCAACAAAACTATTCACTTAGTCCTCAACTTAAAAACCAGACTGTTTGTTTATACAGGTAGATGTAATAGATCCCATGACCGTGAAGTAGGTGGGGGGACACAAAGAGCACGCACAGGGCAGTGCGGGAGGAGGGATGGCACTCTCCAGCTGTTGTGAATCACACACTGACTCACAGCAACACCCCCGGCCAGGTCCAGCTTCTGTCCCAAGTTCACATGCATCGATTTCATCAGGAGGTTTGCACTGAGCAGTAAAATTTAGCCCTAATAACATTTTATTTGGCTGATGACTCATACCTCTTCTACCCTTCCTATCTTCTAAAAGGCTGATTTTGTTTCACTGTTCTTTTCACAGCTTGCAGGCTATTATACCAGGAATGTAGTTCCCTTCCTATCTAGAAAGGCAGGGAGTACAACACAAAAATTAGCAATAAAGTAAAATTTCACTATTTGGAAGAAGAGAAATATTTCAGACAGCTTAGAGATACCAGGAATCCTCACCCTTAGGAGAAAGTTTTCTTAAATGCAAGCTTCTTGAAAACCAGACTTGAAGTATAATTGTCAGGTTTGATCAACCTTTCATTTAATATGAAGATTTTCTAGCAGAGACATGTGTGTCAGTGATTAAGACTGACTGACGTCCTTCTCCTCCACTCCCAGCTTATTACTGACATTACCACAGCAGCTAGAGATTTCAACAAGAACCAGAGTCCCACTTTTTCCCAGAGATCAAGATCAACTTACATAGTTGATCCACCTGCAATTATACTGATCTACCTAACTGCAATTTCCCAAAACCCATTTTATTATTTCCAGAGAAGATTGAGCATGGACAGGGGTGTTCAACAAGTAAGAGATGCCTGTAACCTGTTAACATAACGTTAGCTACTTTAAATTCTGGAACAGGCATATCCACAGCCTATTTCAGTGCAAGCTCAATGAAATGAGAAACGCTTTCTACTTCTCTGATGAGGCTGAAGTGCAGCCTTTGTGCCTGTTACACTGCTCAGATTGCATGGGAGAAGAGCTTTCCCTCTCTCCTCTTCTTCCCCTGCTCTCCTGGCTGCCTCAGAAGCCAAAAGAGAAGAAAATAAAAGCAGGCTTCAGACCAGAAGTAAACATTAGTATACACCAACCAGCAGCAAAAGTTTGGGAAAATTACAGATATCACCACCATTGCAGTCCCTTCAGAGACCAGGGTTTTTGTCCCACACCAAGAAGTCTTAAGAGCCTAAATTATATAGATGAGGCATGGGTCAGGGCAAGCAGGAGGAAGGGAAGAGCATGCAGTTCAGTGGGTGGTGTTCAGCCATCTTCTAAGATGTGCAGAAATAGCTCTAAGCACAGTACAGAAGTGTCCCGGGGGGAAAAAAAATAAAAAGAGGGAAAAAACGCATGAAATTTGTCATTACTAATGGGACTCCATCCTTTAAAAGAAAAACTCATCATCATTTCAGCTGCACTCTGAAAAATAAGAGGTTGTCTTTGGATTACAACTCAACAGCTCAAATTTTCACAGAGCAGCTCAGCCACAAGGAGACAAGCATTAGGGGTTTGTGCAATTCACTTCTATTTAGCTTTAGAATACTTCTGTCTACGTAAGTCTCTCCTGTTTCAAATCTTAACGGCAAAAGGGGATCTGGGGAAGGTTACTGGAGACTTCTGTTTCTTACATTCTCTTTTGATTACAGACCAAATCCAAAAGAGACTGCCCTGAAAGGCCAAGATAAACCTGCAACCACATAATTGGTCTGGCTCAAATGGCACTGAAGTCAGGAGAAAACACCCCCAACTCCAGAGAGATTCAGCCTGTACTTGAATGCCACATTAAACTGTTTATTATTTGCCTGAAATGCCATATGCCCGTTGTACAGGGATGTTTTGCCAGGCTCAGGCAGTGATGGTAGATATACCATAAGAAGCCCTTGTCTTCTGCCAAGACATGTGTACAGCACTTCTGCATTGTTTTTCTTCCTCACCCTCAGAAAGCATTTTAACTTGGCATAGAGGACCATGTTTTATTCTAGTGAAATTCAAACGACAAACATTTGCAAAATTTTTAACGTGAAGTACACAAGAGGCACTCAGGAAGCAAAGTAAATAAATGAAATTCAGAAATACATTTGATTCCTAACCCATGGGATGAGTACAGCAGAAAGTTGTCATTTTGCTATAAAGCAGGTACTGTGCTGCGATACAGGGCAGTTGGTGTATACGAGTAAGTAATGGAAGTGTGTCGTTATATGCGAGATGTCTGAATAACAGCCAGCTCATCAGTTTACATGACTCGCCCTTCACCAGATGAGAGCAGATTTGGTTTACTTAAGAGAACAACTAAAAGGAAACTCTCAGATGTATCGCACATGACTTCAGAGACAGCAGGGATAAATTAAGGAATTTCAGTATAATATTATTACCAGAAGTTTTGGTCAGCTGCAACATGCAGCACAGAAAAAACTGGGGGTCACGTATGATGTTCTCCAGCACCACAGTACTGCCTGTCCCTGCAAAAAACATCACAGCAAAGGTCTCAGCCACACACCCATTGATTTTTCTTTCAATATATTGTTGTTGCTTATTCTGTTCCCGTTTATGCTGATAAAAATGTTTCGACTACTGTGGTTGAATTAATAGTAGAAAATGGTTTGTTAAAAAAAAAAAAAATATCTAGACTAAAATTGTAATTCACAATACAATTTTTTTCCAGCTGCTTTTGGAAAGCAGCAGGGAGAACTGAGGCACACTTCAGGAGAACTGAGGCACACTTCAGAACGCAGTATTTACTTGTTCAGTCTTCAAAAGGAAATGCTGCTGCTGACATAATTGGGGTAATTCAGTTATGCCTCACCACCTAGAGAAAGAAGTCCAGCCTCCTGGAGCAGGTGGCACCGATGACCACAGGGATGGGGAATTGGAGCAGCAACAGGGCTGCCCCAAGCCAGAGGGGACCTGAGGGAGGCAAAGGTGCCCGACAGGTTGGATTGGGAAGCACATTCCCCACAGGACAAGGCTCAAATCACAACCCAGGGATGCCACTGGATGGGACGCAGCTCTCCGCACACCTCGTGCTGACCCGCAGCCAACGAAACTCACCCTCTGGGGTGCTCTGATAGGTGGCCCCTGGCAATACAATTAAACAAGCAAATTCACGTTCACAGCCAGCTCCTCACATATGACTGGACAAGGCTGTGATGAAACCTTGATCATCTGTCAAATGGGCTTTATACAAAGAAAATGTAAATAAATAAATCCCTACATATTTTGCAAGACATCTGGCAGAAGAACTCTAATAACCTGCTTTTTTGATACGGCAACACCTTAAATATTAAAATTAATGCAAAATATCATAAAATTTTAAATAGCACGGAAAATGATGCATTTGTCCTCCAAAAAAAGAGAGAGGTTTGTAACACGTCACTGAAGGGCTTTTTTGTTTTTCTTTAAAAGGTGTCAGAAAGCAACAAAATCAACAGTCAAATGACAGTTTCCATCAAATTAAGATTTCAGAGGAAATTAAGCAAGTGCTCCACAATGACAGGAAGTGAATCTGTGGACAAAGCAAATAAAATACTTTGTCTGCCTCACTCCAACTCTTAGAGCATTATTAATGTGGCTTTTGCTGCGTACACGAGTTTGAAAGCTAATTACACTCCAAAAATGCTTACCCAAAAAAAAAAAAAATCTGATTTATTGAAGTCTTTACAATAACAAAGGTTAGCTGGAGAAATGTAGCTATGGTTGTGTTAAAATGCAGTTACTGCTGCACAGTGTAGAAAGCTGTTCCATGCCCAAGAATTTAGCTGCTGCATCATGTAATACGGAAACCACGACAAAAATGACACAAACCAAAATGAATGTAAGTGAGCTTCCTCAATTAGCTGAGTTCACTGGATAAGACATAGAGGATAATATTTTAGAGCAATCAGGGCTTTGCCTTCAGCAGCATTTCACAGATTTCATCCCAATCTGGTCACTCAAAGTGAACAAGCAGCACAGAGGGTCCAGGGTGCTACACATGCACAAGCACCCAGCCTGTGCTTTGGCTTTTGGCCTTACAGATGTCTGGTGTGAAAAACTGCTGCAGGTTTCTCTTCTTTTTTTACATAGTTTTCTAAATAAACAGCCTAAGTATCTTCGTTTGTTTCTTTATTTGAAACTTACAAACCTGAAGTAAACAGGGCTTATTATGAAAGTAAATAAAACCCCAGTAAATATCCACACCCAGAGTCGCTGGACTACAAATGTAAACACCTCACTGCAAACAGTTTGAAGTATGGTAACAAGGAAGGGTGAAGGAAATGTAAAGATGGGTGACAGAAAAGTGCTACCTCTGCTCTTCAAATTTCCTCCTGTTTCCCACAGGTGATATCTGTAGGATAAAATTATCCCTTTCACTAATTCTGGTGCATCCTTGTGTCATAGCTACATTTAACTGCATCCTGACTCAGTTTGGGACTTACTAGCTTGTATTATAAACAAGATGAGCCTTTTCTTTTTTTTCCTTTTTTTTTAATGCTTATGATTAATCAATTTTTCTTGCAGGAATCAATAATGTGCACTCCACTTAAGTGGCTCAGGCTTCCCTTCCTGGTGCACCTTGACGCACACTTGGACTCACCAGTTTATCGTTTCTCTCCAGCACAGAGCTTTAGGAAATCAAGCTCGCTCTGAAAAACAGACAGACTGTGCTTAAAACTTGTGCCAGAAACCCTCTGTGAAGCACTGCAAAAAGGACTCTGCAACAGCCACGTATATTCACCAGCCTCTTCCATTTTCTGCAAATTCCTGCCTCCATTAAAAACACACTTGCTAGCAAAATTAAGTACAGGCAAACAATTTGGGGTTTTTTAATTTTTCTATTTTTTCATTCATTCATACTGAAAGAAGCCCATTTTTAAATCTGAAAGAAAAAATAAGGTCTTTCCTTGTCTGGAAAGAACATGCTTCCTTTACTCAGG